>NC_044565.1:51919377-52219377 GCF_007565055.1 Rhinopithecus roxellana | reverse complement strand
TAATTAGTAAATAGTATTGTCAGTGGTTTTTTGTTTTTTTGAATTTTATATTCTAATATATGTATCTAATATACGATCTAAACGATCTTTCCCTATACTTTATTATAGAGTTATATGTTTTCTACTTGTTGAGTTTTAGGATTTACTAAATATTATGAATGGAAGTCCTTTACCAGCTACATGATTCTAAAGCATTTTCTGACAGTCTGTGGCTTGTCTTTTTCTTGCCTTTATAATGCAATTCAAAGAGCAAATTTTAAATTTTGAGTTAGTACAATTTATTAATCTTTAAAAATCTTTTATTATTCAAGATTATAGTGCTTTCTCTAATAACTAACCAACAAATCTAAGGTTACACAGATTTTTTCCTGTTTCCTTATAACGTTTTACTATTCTATATTGTACATTTTACTTAATTTATGTATAAATGTAAGGTATGTGCTAAGGTGTGTTTGCATATTTCACTCTATTCTATCAATCTATAGGTCTGTCTTTATGCCAGTACCATATTATTTTTTCAAATACATTCAACGATTTATTTTATTTTTCTATGTGTTTTTATTTGTAATTTTATTTTCTGTGGCTACATATTAGATTTCTGTACTTTGGGTACATGAGATATTTTGATACAGGCATACAATGCATAACGATCACATCAGGGTAACTGGAGTATCCATCACCTCAAGCATTGATCCTTTCTTTGTGCTGCAAACAATCCATTTATAATCATTTAGTTATTTTAAAATATACAATAAATTACTATTGATTGTAATAACTCTGTTGTGCTATTAAATACTAGATCTCATTCAAACTGTATTTTTGTGTCCATTAATCACTCTCAGCCCTTCTCTGACCACCTTCCTCTGCCCTTCCCAGCCTCTGGTAACCGTCATTCTATTTTCTATCTTCATGAGTTCAATTGTTTTAATTTTTAGTGCCTTCCCACAAATAAATGAGAACATTTGAAGTTTGTCTTTTTGTGCCTGGCTTATTCTACTTAACATAACATCCTTCAGTTCCATCCATGTTGTTGCAAATGACAGGATCTCATTCTTTTTTATGGCTGAATATTACTCCATCGTATACATTACTACATTTACTTCATCCGTTCATCTGTTGACGGACTCTTAGGTTGCTTCCAAATTGTGGCTATTGTAAACAGTGCTGCAATAAACATGTGACATGCATACATCTCTTTGATATACTGATTTCCTTTCTTTTGGGTATATTAACTAGCAGTGGGATTTCTGGATCATATGGCAGCTCTACTTTTAGTTTTTTGAGGAACATTTAAACTGTTCTCCATAATGGTTGTATTAGTTTATATTCCCATGAAAAGTGTATAAGGGTTCCCTTTTTCCATATCCTTCCCGCATTTTTTATTGCCTGTCATTTGGATATAAGCCATTTTAATGAGGGTGAGATGATAGCTCAGTGTAGTTTTGATTTGCATTTCCCTGATGATCAATGATGTTGAACATCTTATCATACACTTTTTGGCCATTTGTATGTCTTCTTTTGCAGAAATATCTCTGTATATATTTTGCTCATTTTCGATTGGATTGTTACACTCTTTTCTATAGACTTTTTGAGCTCCTAATATATTCCCGTGATTAACCTCTTGTCAGACTGATAGTTTGCAAATATTTTTCCCCCATTCTGTGGGTTATCTGTTCACTTTGTTGATTGTTTCCTTTTCTGTGCAGAAGCTTTTTAACTTGAAGGGATCTCATTTGTCCATTTGTGCTTTGTTTGCCTGTGCCTATGGAGTATTGCTCAACAAATCTTTGCCTAGACCAATGTCCTGAAGAGTTTCCCCAAAGTTTTCTTGTAGTAGTTTTATAGTTTCAGGTCTTAGATTTAATTTTTAATCCATTTTGATTTAATTTTTGTATGTTGTGAGTGATAGGAGTCTAATTTCATTCTTTTGCATATGGATATCCAGTTTTCCCAGCACCATTAATTGAAGAGACACTCCTTTTCCCAATGTATGTTCTTGGCAACTGTCTTGAAAATGAGTTCACTATAGATATATAGAGTCATTTCTAGGCTGTCTCTTCTTTTCTGCTGGTCTGGCTGTCTGTTTCTATGACAATACCATGCTGTTTTGGCTACTAGAGCTCTGTAATATAATCTGAGGTCAGGTAATGTGAATCCTCCAGTTTTGTTCTTTTTGCTCAGGATAGCTCTGGCTATTCTGGGCTTTCTGTGGTTCTATATACATTTTAGGATTACTTTTTCTATTCCCATAAAGAATGTCATTGATATTTTGATAGGGATTGCATTGAATCTGTAAATTGCTTTACTTAGTATGGACATTTTAACAATATTGATTCTTTCAATCTAGGAACATGGAATATGCTTCCTTTTTTTTTTCCTTTTTTTTCCTCTTTAAATTCTCACATCAATGTTTTATAGTTTTATTGTAGACATCTTTCACTTCTTTGATTAAACTTACTTCCAGATACTTTATTTTATTTGTAGCTATTGTAAATGTGATTACTTTCTTAATTTCTTTTTTGGGTTGTTTGCCTGTTGACATATAGAAATGCTATCAATTTTTGTATGTTAATCTTGTATCTGGCAACAGTACTGAATTTATTTAGTAGTTCTAATAGTATTTTGGTGAAGTTTTTAGTTTTTTCCCAATAGAAGATCATACAATCTGAAAACAAGGATAATTTTACTTCTTCTTTTCCAGTCTGAATGCACTTTATTTCTTTCCTTTATCTGATTGCTCTAGCTAGGACTTCCAGTACTATGTTGAAAAACAGTGGTAAAAGTGAGCATCTTTGTCTTCCTCCAGATCTTGGAGGAAAGGCTTTTAGTTTTTCTTCATTTAGTTAGATGCTAGCTGTGGGTCTGTCATATGTGGATTTTATTGCATTGACATGTGTTCCCTCTATACCCAGTTTTTTGAGAGTTATTGTCATAAAGATTTTGAGTATTATCAAACATTCTTCCAGCATATTTTATCCTTAATTCTGTTGATATGATGTATAGCATTGATTAATTTGCTTATGTTGAAACATCATTGAATCCCTGGAACACATCTCACTTGGTCATGATGAATGAGCTTTTTAATGTGTTGTTGAGTTCTGTTTCCTAGTATTTTGTTGAGGATTTCTGCATACATGTTCATCAGGGGATATTAACCTGTAGCTTTCTTTTTTTTAACGTGTCTTTGTCTTGTTTTAAAGTCATGGCAATTTGTGTCCTCATTGAATGAGTTTGGAAGTACTCCCTCCTCCTCTATTTTTTAGAATAACTTGGATTAGTTTTAGTTCTTCTGATAATGTTTGGTAAAACCTAACAGTAAAACCATTGGGTCCTGGCTTTCTCTTTGCTGTAACACTTTTAATTATGGCTTTAATTTTGTTACTTGTTACTGATTAGTTCAGGTTTTGGACTTCTTCCTGGTTCATTCTTGGTAGGTTGTATGCATGTAGGAATTTAGCTATTTACTCTGTGTTTTCAAATTTATTGACATATATATAGTTGCTCATAGTAGCCTCTAAAGATCTTTTGAATTTCTGTGGTATTGGTTGCAATGTCTCCCGTTTCATCTCTGACTTTATTTATTTTGGTATCCTCCCTTTTTTCTTAGTCTAGATTGAGGTTTTCCAATTTTGTTTATCTTTTTAAAAAGCAAACTATTTGTTTCATTGATATTTTGTATTATTTGTTTAATTTCATTTATTTCCACTCTGCTTTTTATTATTTCCTTTCTTCTGCTAACTTTTGATTTGGTTTGCTCTTGTGTTTTTTTAAGTTCTTTAGGATATATTGCTAGGTTGTTTATGTGAAGTTTTTCTACTTTTTTGATGTAGGTGTTTATTGCTATAACCTTTCCTCTTAGAACTGCTTTCATTGTATCTCTTAGGTTTTGATATGTTGTGTTTCCATTTATTTTTTTTTTTCCAAGGAATTTTTCAATTTTTTTCTTAATTTCTTCATTAACCTACTGGGTCATTCCGGAGCACATTGTTTGATTTCCATGTGTGCATATAGTTTTCTCTGTTACTGATTTCTAGTTTTATTCCATTGTGGTCAGAGAAGATGCTTGATTCTTTTTCAATTTTGTTTTGAATTTTTAAGACTTATTGCATATGGTCTATCCCTCAGAATGATCGATGTGCTAAGGAAAATGTGTATTCTTCAGCTGTTGGATGAACTGTTCTGTAAATATCCATTAGGTCCATTTGGTCTATAGTGTAGATTAAGTCCAATATTTCTTCGTTGATTTCCTGTCTGGAAGATCTGTCCAATGCTGAAAAGGGTGTTGAATTCTTCAGTTATTATTGTATTGGGTTCTATCTTTCTCTTTAGCTCTAATAATATTTGCTTTAAATACCTGGATGCTCCAGTGTTGGGTGCATATATATCTATGATTGTTATAGCCTCTTGCTGAATTGATTCCTTTATCATAATGTAATGAACTTATTTGTTTTGTCTTGAATTTACTTTTATTGAGATAAGTATAGTTACTCCTGTTTATTTTTGGTTTCCATTTATGCAGAATAACTTTGTTCATCCATTTATTTTCAGTCTATGTATATCTTTATACATAAGGTGCATTTCTTGTAGGCAACAGATCATTTGGGTCTTGTTTTTTCTCCATTCAACCACTATATGTCTTTTGTGGGAGTGTTTAGTCCCTCCCTGTCTCCCTCCCTCCTTCCTTCCTTCCTTCCTTCCTTCCTTCCTTCCTTCCTTCCTTCCTTCCTTCCTTCCTTCCTTCCCTCCCTCCCTCCCTCCCTCCCTCCCTCCCTCCCTCCCATTTTATGTTTAGTAAAGGTGTTTTTCTCTGGTTCTGTGTTTTAGTTTCTTTATATTTTTTGTGTGTCTTTTTTTTGATTTGAGGTTACCGTGAAGCTTGCAAATAATACTTTATAACACACTATTATTAACTAATGACAACTTAATACAGTTTGCAGAAACAAACTAACCAACAAGAAAAAAGAAAACAAAAAGGATTCTACAATTTACCTTCATCCCCAAACTTTTTAACCTTTTTGTTTTTTCTGTTTATATCTTATTGTGCTCTCTACATATTGAAAAGTTGTAGTTACTATTTTTGATAAGATCATCTTTTAGTCTATTTAAAATATAAATAGTTTCAATACCACAATTACAGTATTATAATATTCTACATTTGTCTGTGTACTTACGGCTACCAGTGAGTTTTGAACCTTCAGATGATTTATTAGTGTTCTAATTAGTTTACTCATTAGTGTTCTTTTCTTTCAGAATAATGAACTCCCTTTAGCATTTCTTTTAGGACAAGTCTGGTGTTGATGAAATTCCATGGCTTTTCTTTATTTGGGAAAGTCTTTATTTTTCCTTCATGTTTGAAGGATATTTTCACTGGATGTACTACTCTAGGATAGAAGTTTTCTTCCTTCAGTACTTTTAATATGTCATGTCACTCTCTCCTGGTCTATAAAGTTTCCATTAAGAAGTCTATTGTCAGATGTATTGGACTTCCTTTGTATGTTATTTGTTTCTTTTCTTCTGCTGCTTTTCATATCCTTTTGTACCCTAGACCTTTGGAAGTTTGATTATTAATAATGTCTTGAGAGTCTTTGGGTTAAATCTGCTTGGTATTCTATAACCTTCTTGTAGTTGAATATTGATATCTTTCTCTAGGTTTGAGATGTTCTCTGTTATTATCCCTTTGAAAAAAATTTCTACCCAGATCTCTGTCTCTACTTCATTGTAATGCCCAATAACACATAGATTTGCTACTATGAGGCAATTTTCCGGATCTTATAGAATGCTTCATTCTTTTTCATTCTTTACTTTTTGTTGACTCTTACTGTATATACAAAGATTAACTCAAGGTGGATTAAAGACTTAAATGTAATACTAAAACCATAAAAACTCTAGAAGAAAACTTAGGCAATACCACGCAGAACATAGGATGGGTAAAGGCTTCATGACTAAAACATGAAAAGCAATTGCAAGAAAAGCCAAAATTGACAAATGGGACCTAATTAAAGAACGTTTGAACAGCAAAAGAAACTATCATCAGAGTGAACAGGAAACCTACAGAATGGGAGAAAGTTTTTGCAATCTATCCATATAAAAAAGGTCTAGTATCCAGAATTGAATAAACAATTTACAAAAACAAAAACAAAAACAACCCCATCAAATAGTGGGCAAAGGATATGAACAGACACTTCTCAAAAGAAGACATTTATGTGGCCAACAAACATATGAAAAAAGGTTCATCATCACTGGTCATTAGAGAAATGCTAATCACAACCACAATGAGATAACATCTCACATCAGTTAGAATGGCAATCATTAAAAAGTCAAGAAACAACAGATGCTGGAGAGGTTGTATGGAGAAATAGGAATGCTTTTACACTGTTGGTGGGAGTGAAAATTAGTTCAACGATTGTGGAAGACAGTATGGTGATTCCTCAAGGATCTAGAACTAGAAATATGATTTGACCCAGCAATCCCATTACTGGCTATATGCCCAAAGGATTATAAATCATTCTACTACAAAGATACATGCACATGTATATTTACTGCAGCACTATTCACAATAGCAAATACTTGGAAACAACCCAAATGCCCATCAATGATAGACTGGATAAAGAAAGTGTGGCACATATACACCATGGAATACTATGCAGCCATAAAAAAGGATGAGTTCATGTCTTTTGCAGGGATACAGATGAAGCTGGAAACCATCATTCTCAGCAAACTAACACAGAAACAAAACCAAACACTTCACATTCTCACTCATAAGTGGGAGTTGAACAATAAGAACACATGGACACAGGGAGGGGAACATGACACACAGGGGCCTGTTGGCAGTGGGGGTCAAATACTTAATGTGGGGACAAATACCTAATGCATGTGGGGTTTAAAACCTAGATGATGGGTTGATGACTGCAGCAAACCCCCATGTCACATGTATACCTATGTAACAAACCTGCATGTTCTGCCCATGTATCCCAGAACTTAAGGTATAATACATTTTTTTAAAAAAGAATATATTGGTTCCAGTATTTTTCTCAACCTATTATGGCTTGTAGGCCTCACAGAGAATTCAGTTCACCCAATATATTTATAGTGTAATCAATTTCACAAGCGATATCAATGTACATATGTTACCTTAACCTAAGCAATCATAGTTTTCTTTTTAGACAATATGTAATTTATGAAAAATGTTCTTGAGCTAAAAGATATTCAGGATACAACAATATCAAAACACTTCCCAGAAAAATGTTTCTATAATTCTACCAGTTTTGATTTTATCTCTTGAGTAGCTCCTCAGATCTCCTTCCTATCTCAGAATTAGCTTCTTTAATGACAACCTACTACTAAGATTAATTATTCTGTGCAGCCATTAGTGAGGCCTTTGCAAGAGTATGATTCCTTAGTAGCCTCAAACTGTTTGTCTTCTACAAAAATCCCCAAGAAAGGAAAGGACTCATGAGGATGTAAACCCATCCATGGATATTAGAGAGCTTGAGGTGGTGAAGAATATGTTACATATAAACCCAGCAGATGCATGATCAATGAAGAGGATCTATGGACTACAAGTAATAGGACAAATGCATTGTTTATTTGAGATTCTAACCTCTATCTTCCAAATCCTAGTTCAATGCATTTTATATTAAATCAGCCTAAAATATTTTTTCACTCAGGTTCTTTTTTACCTTTTGAAAGATTAAAAAACCAATGCTAATGTTGAATAAAGCATCCAGCTACATTTTGAAATGAATATGTATTCCATCTCTATTTTCTTTGATTCTTTTTAAGTCTATTTTGTGCTATTATCCACAGATGGAGAAAGCTATTATCAACAGCTGATTTCACTTGTGATACTGCAACCTATTTACCTTTCCATCTTTCTATAAGCCCCAAGATTATATTTTTCAAATACCCTCAAGTACTGGTTCATTTTCATGAACATTATATTTGTACCTAAGTGCATATTAGCACCATTTTCAAACAATCATAACTAGAGATCTGAATGGCAGTAATCTAAGAAGAGACAGATCTCATTAAGAATCACTCCAAATGTTCTGTTTCTCAAGTGATTATACTAAGTAGGTCAGTGGTTTTCAACATATTTGGTGAACAGGAATCACTTAGGAGCTTACTAAAGATGCAGAACCCCAGGTATAATCCTAAACCTACTAAGTCAGGATACCTGGAGGTTAACCCAGGAATCTGTAGAGATGCTTCATTGCGAGTTTTAAGTATTCATCATGTTTTTCTTTTTCTAGTCAAAATGTATTATTTCCTACTTAATATTCTTACCCTTAAAATGGTAAATGAATAGTTATTTAAATACATATGTGTGTGTGTGTATGTGTGTATGTATGTGTGTGTGTGTATATATATATATATGAGATATTCCATTTGCTAACTTCCCTTTTGGAGTATGGTGTTTTTGATTGTATGCCTGTCTTCAACCTGTATTAGTCACTAACTTGAGAATGGTAAACATTGATTTTCCTTTTTCCATCTGGTTAAAGGATGGAAATAATAAGTATACATTTATGGATGACTCAAATTCATTTTATCTTATGATGATAGAATTCTTTAATAAATAGAATACATTTTAGTTGGTGGTTTAGTAGAAAAAGAAATGAACGAGTTTTCACTTGAGCTAAAAAGACCAGGGAAAGCTTGCATGGGTAAGTGTGAAAACAGAGTGGCCACTTCACAGTTACAGCAGCAGAGACATTAAAACGATAAAGCCAACTGGACTAAATCAAGTCAAAAGAGAGCAATAGAAGAAAGTTCTTATTGCTGTCAACCTGGAGGATATTTCTGTAATGGAATACGCGTTAAAGTTTGTTAAACACACACATGCAGCGTTTTTGCATCCTTCTCACTAGTTTTGCAAGGTTTAGCACCTTTTTTAAGATTAGAGAATTGTTTAGATGTCATGACATAGTTGCAGTGGTTTAAATGTTCCAAAATTTATGTTGAAACTAATTCCCACTGTGGTGATATTAAAAGGTGGGCTTTTTAGGAGGTGTGTAGCTCATAAGGTCCCTGTCCTCGTGAATGGAATTAGTATCCTTAAGAAAAAGGCTTGAGGGAATCTGTTTTCTTCTTTGTGCTTTGTAGGGACACACAGAAGGGACAATCTGTGAGGAACAGGCTCTCATCAGACACTGGTGCCTTGATCTGGGACTTGTCAGATTCTGGAACTGTGAGTAATACATTTCTTTTTGTTAAAGCAGCCCAGGCATTCACTATGAGACCATAGTGAAATAAACTTTGGTTGTGAAAGGACATAGATTTGGTCCCAAATTCATGACATTCCAGCTATGTGACATACACAGGTCATTTAAAATCTCTAAGCCTTTGGTTCTTTGTGATAAAATGGAAAATGTAATCTTAAACCCTCTGCATCATTACTGGAATTAATAACATGCTGAATATAAAGTGCAAGGACAACATGTGTGTTCAGATGTTAATTCCCTTTCCCTCATTTGCATTTCTCTTTTGTTACTTCTCACAACTCCAAGGCCTCCCAGGAAGGTGATCAGTGTAAAACCTCTGAGTATATATTAGTTCATCTTCTCCACATCGTTGCCAGAATAATACTTCTAACTTCACATGCAATTACTCCCATGCATAAAACTGTGCAATTGCTTTCATTTCCTAGAAAATAAAATCCAAATAACAGCATATTATGAAAGACCTTCTTCATCCAGTCCTTGCTTGTGTCGCGATTCTTAATTCTAACTGCTTCGAACCACAATGAGAATACTGACAAAAGAACAGACTCTGACATTTTTTTGGACTTGGTTAGTTGCAGCTTCCTCACTTACCAGCTTTCTGGTTTGGAGAAAAATACTAATCTCTTTTCATCCATAGTTTCAACTTTTAGAAAGTAAAAGCAATGATAATTGTGCTTCTTTATTTGAGCTGTGAAGAACATGAAATAATTTAACATTTAAAAAACGATTAGCTTTTGTCACAAAATCAACTTTATTAAATCGACTGAATATACATTTTTGCTTCATGTATGTACCTGTGTACAAGTTTGTTGTTGTTTTCTTCTTTGTTCCCCTTCCCTAGACTATCCTTCCCCTGCTTTCTGAGGGAAGGAATAGCATGCATTATTCATTATTATAACAAAGTTACGCTCTTTGTTGTTTTCCTAAGTCAATCCCTCTCTCCATGCAGGAAGGATCAAATATTCTTTTCTCAGTGTTTCCATGGCATTTTAATCATCACCTATAGTCAGCTGTAAAATATTGTGTAACAGCTGTTTAGGTGCTTTGTTTACACAGTACATATGGCATATATACTATATATACTTGAAAGTACAAGGACTGAATTTTACACAATTCTGTCTCATCAGGTTAACAGGATCCTCCTATATGATTGCAGATTGCTCAATAAATGTTTTTGGTTCTCTTTTTTTTTTACTCAAAGTATATTTATTGTGGCAAAATGCACATAACATAAAACTTACCGTTGTAACTGTACTAAAGAATACCATTTATTGGAATTTTATACATTTACTAAATTGTGAAACCATATAACTATCTAGTTTCAAAACGTTTTTATCACCCCAAATGGAATGCCTACAAATTAGTCAGTCCTAATTCCTTCTTCTTCCCATTTCTGAGGCAACCACTAATCCACTTTTTATCTTTGTAAATTTGTTGATCCTAAATAAGTGGAGTCATCTAAGTTTGGTCCTTTTGTGTCTATTTTACTTGGCAAAATATTTTCAAAGCTCATCCATGTTGTAGCATATATTAGTTTTTCAATCCTGTTTATAGCTGAAAACTATTCTATTGTATGAATATACCAGATTATGTTTGCTTATTCATCTGTTGATGAACATTCAGGCTATTTCTTTAGGGTATTATGAATAGACCTGTTCTGAACATTCATGTACACATTTTTGTTTGAATACAGGGTTTCAATTTTGGAGGGCATATGACAAGGAGTGGAATTGCTTGGTCATATAATAACTCTGCTTAGCTCATTGACAAGCCAACCAACTGTGTTACACAGTGCTGCATCACATTACATTCCAAAAAGCAATCCAGAAGCCTTCCAATTTATCTTCATCCTTGTTTTCTTAGTCCCTTTTCTGTTGCTATAACAGAAATCTGCGGATGAGTAATTCACAAAGGAAAGATAATTATTTACCTCATCCTTCTAGAGCTGGAAAGTCCAAGATCAGGTGGCTGTATCTGATGAGGGTAGTATTATGGCAGAAAAACTTAGGGGAAAGCAGGCATGTGCAAAAAAGGCAAAAAAGAAGAAGTGGCCTCACTTTATAACAACTCAGTCTTGCAGTAACTAATCCAGTCCTAACATAATGAGAAGTCAATCACTTCTGCAAGAAATAACCCAGTTCCACAAGAGCAGCATTAATTCCTTTAAATGACCTAATCACCTCTTAAAGGCACCACTTCTCCAACACTGCCACACTGGGCAGAAAGTCCAACACATAATTCTGGGGAACGCACTCAAACCATTACACTTGCCAATGCTTGATATTTTAAATTATTTTTTATGTTGGCCATCGTAGTAGGTGTCATGAAGTTGCTCATTGTGGTTTTGATTTCCATTTCCCTAGAGACTGATGATATTGAGCATCTTTCTATGTGATTGTTGGCTATTTGTATGTCTTCCTTCAACAAATCTCTGTTCAAGTCTTTTTCCCATTTTTAATTGATAATTAAAAGTCCTTTTGTTATTTAATTGTAATATTTCTTTTTAAATTCTAAATACTAGACCTTATCAGTTACAAGATTTGCAAATATTTTATCTCATTTTGCGGGTTTTCTTTTCAATTTTGTGATAGTGTTCTTTTTTTATTTTTATTTAATTTATTTATTTATTTTTTATTTTTTAAAAATTTTTTATTATACTTTAATTTCTAGGGTGTATGTGCATAATGTGCAGGTTTGTTACATATGTATGCTTGTGCCATGTTGGTGTGCTGCACCCATCATCTCGTCAGCACCCATCAATTCATCATTTATATCAGGTATAACTCCCAATGCAATCCCTCCCCCCTCCCCCCTCCCCATGATAGGCCCTGATGTGTGATGTTCCCCTTCCTGAGTCCAAGTGATCTCATTGTTCAGTTCCCACCTATGAGTGAGAACATGTGGTGTTTGGTTTTCTGTTCTTGTGATAGTTTGCTAAGAATGATGGTTTCCAGCTGCATCCATGTCCCGACAAAGGACGCAAACTCATCCTTTTTATGGCTGCATAGTATTCCATGGTGTATATGTGCCACATTTTCTTAATCCAGTCTGTCACAGATGGACATTTGGGTTGATTCCAAGTCTTTGCTATTGTGAATAGTGCCGCAATAAACATATGTGTGCATGTGTCTTTATAGCAGCATGATTTATAATCATTTGGGTATATACTCAGTAGTGGGATGGCTGGGTCATATGGTACATCTAGTTCTAGATCCTTGTGAAATTGCCATACTGTTTTCCATAGTGGTTGAACTAGTTTACAATCCCACCAACAGTGTAAACGTGTTCCTATTTCTCCACATCCTCTCCAACACCTGTTGTTTCCTGACTTTTTAATGATTGTCATTCTAACTGGTGTGAGATGGTATCTCATTGTGGTTTTGATTTGCATTTCTCTGATGGCGAGTGATGATGACCTCTTCAAGGAGATCTACAAACCACTGCTCAGTGAAATAAAAGAGGACACAAACAAATGGAAGAACATACCATGCTCATGGATAAGAAGAATCAATATCGTGAAAATGGCCATACTGCCCAAGGTTATTTATAGATTCAATGCCATCCCCATCAAGCTACCAATGAGTTTTCTCACAGAATTGGAAAAAAACTGCTTTAAAGTTCATATGGAACCAAAAAAGAGCCCACATTGCCAAGACAATCCTAAGTCAAAAGGACAAAGCTGGAGGCGTCACGCTGCCTGACTTCAAACTATACTACAAGGCTACAGTAACCAAAACAGCATGGTACTGGTACCAAAACAGAGATATAGACCAATGGAACAGAACAGAGTCCTCCGAAATAATACCACACATCTACAACCATCTGATCTTTGACAAACCTGAGAGAAACAAGAAATGGGGAAAGGATTCCCTATTTAATAAATGGTGCTGGGAAAATTGGCTAGCCATAAATAGAAAGCTGAAACTGGATCCTTTCCTTACTCCTTATATGAAAATTAATGCAAGATGGATTAGAGACTTAAATGTTAGACCTAATACTATAAAAACCCTAGAAGAAAACCTAGGTAATACCATTCAGGACATAGGCATGGGCAAGGACTTCATGTCTAAAACACCAAAAGCAACAACAGCAAAAGCAAAAATTGACAAATGGGATCTAATTAAACTAAAGAGCTTCTGCAGAGCAAAAGAAACGACCATCAGAGTGAACAGGCAACCTACAGAATGGGAGAAAATTTTTGCAATCTACTCATCTGACAAAGGGCTAATATCCAGAATCTACAAAGAACTCAAACAAATATACAAGAAAAAAACAAACCACCCTACCAAAAAGTGGGCAAAGGATATGAACAGACATTTCTCAAAAGAAGACATTCATACAGCCAACAGACACATGATAGTGTTCTTTAACAGACAGGTTTTTAAAAAAATTGGTGGCGTGCAACTTACCAACTTTTGTTCCTGTTACTTCGGTTCTTGATATCATATTTAAGGAACTATTGTCAAAGACAAGGTCACAATAATTTGCCTTTGATTTATTCTGAGAGTTTTACACTTCAGGCTTTTATATTTAGGTTGTTGATCCTTTTTGAGTTAATTTTTATATGTGATTTGAGATAAAATATCCATTTGTTCTCCCCCCATTGGATGGTCTCAGCATTCTTGCTGAAAATCAGTGGACCATAGGTGTCTGAGTTTATTTCTGTACTTTCAATTTTATTCCATTCATCTGTATGTGTATCTTTACAGCCGTATCATACCATTTTGATTATTGTATATTTGTTAAACTTTTGAAACAACAGTGAGTTGTGTGTCATCTAACTATTATTATTTTTCATCATGCTTTGGCTATTCAGGGCCCCTTGCAATTCCGTAGGAAGTTTAAGATAACATTTTCCATTTCTTCAAAAAAAGCCATTGGGATTTTGATACAGAGTACACTGAATCTGTAGATCACTTTGAAGAGTATTGCCATCATAACAATATTAAATTTTCCAATCCATGAACATAGTATTTCCTTTCATTTACTTATGTCTTTTTAAAGTTATTTTTATCAATATTTGTAGTTTTTATTATAAAAGTCTTTCACTTCCTTCACTCAATTAAACCAACTCCTGTTTAAATATGTTCAGTTCAGGGAAATGTGCCAAATTCTAATATAATTCTGTTATACTGCTGAAACATATTGTATCAAATTATACCTTCTAGTAAATATTATAATTCTGTTAACAGTCATAATTTCTGAGAGAAACATATATTGATATTAGAGTTGAACTTCTAAAAGCTCAGTAAATTTCAACTAACAAAAATATTACTAAAGAGAAAACACACTGATTAAAATATGAGAAAGTAATGTGCACTTTGCGTATTCATGATGATTGATAGTGGACAAATATCTATCAATATATGGAGTTATATGAGTTCATACAATAAGAACATTTTCTACTTTAGAAAAGGTGAGGCTATGGAGTTCTTCCTGCTCTATCTTTTTACTTTGAAAGTATTCTGTTTCTTTAAAATCATAAGCTTTATTAGTGGTAGTATGTTACAACACATTTTTCATCTCTAGGGAGAAGTTACACAAGTTTAAGTCTGGAAATTAAAGAAAAACAGAAATTATGAGTACATTATTTTACTTACAGACATAAGTAAATGAGATAAGATAGCCTTAGATAAGCTTTTTAGATGAATTCAATAACTGAGTTTCCTCAGTTCCTTCCAGGGCTGTACAAAAAACCCAACAAACAAAGTTTTAAAAGAGTCATCAATTTTTACCAATTCTGGTAAAGAAATGCTGATATAAATATAGGCAAAAATGAAGTTCTTAGAAGTAAAATCCACATAACCAGACTGAGGAACAGAATGTATTGATTACTTAAAATTATATTTTTTCTAACACCATTTTCATATATGAGGTCTATAAGTATCCATAATTATTCTTTAAATTGAAACTTCAGGCATTTGGATAGCTCAACAAACAACCCAAGGGCTGTTAGAGCATTTATGTCACATCAGTAATGTGTTAAGAAAAAATGGCTACGGCTTCAGAGTGGGGAATTGAATTCAATTCTACCTAGTCTTCAAAGACTAATCATTATGACCATCTTTAAAAACAACCACCACGATATCAGGACTGTATCTGCCCCTTAGAATGCTTCAAAAGTTTGAGCCGGGCGCGGTGGCTCAAGCCTGTAATCCCAGCACTTTGGGAGGCCGAGACGGGCGGATCACGAGGTCAGGAGATCGAGACCATCCTGGCTAACACGGTGAAACCCCGTCTCTACTAAAAATACAAAAAACTAGCCGGGTGAGGTGGCGGCGCCTGTAGTCCCAGCTACTCGGGAGGCTGAGGCAGGAGAATGGCGTGAACCCGGGAGGCGGAGCTTGCAGTGAGCTGAGATCCGGCCACTGCACTCCAGCCCCGGCGACGGACCGAGACTACGTCTCAAAAAAAAAAAAAAAAGTTTGAGACAAAAAACAACAATCATGATGATTCTGAAATGATAAAGGTTTCATAATTTTCTAAAGCTCTAATTATTAATTACCATTGAAATGAAACCACAGTCTCTTCGGGGCAGAGCAGTTCACTTTTCATTAGACTAATATTCATCAAGAAATAAAGTAATTCTTGTATCAACCTTGATCTAGGGTATTTTACAAACTTTTAATAATATAGCATTTTATTCAAGTAATCTGGTCATTAATTCAACACAATTTAGAACACATACTGTGGATAGAATTCAACTTTCATATAAAATACAGTAAGGAAGTAATCAATTCTTTTTTAAGTTCAGAATCAAATACAGTATGGACTTTCCCTCATGAACTTTTAATACAAACTTTTAATAATCTGAGGTCAGTCTGACTAATAGTGATTGTAGCATTTGATGGTTTTATTATCTGAATAAATGTATGAGGTAAAGTTCATACTTTATTTGATTCTGAACTTAAAAAAGAATCGATTACTTCCTTAGTGTATTATATACGAAAATTGAATTCTATCCAAATTATGTGTTCTAAATTGTGTTGAATTAATGACTGGATTACTTGAATAAAATGCTATATCTAAATAATAATATTAATAACACTATGTTTCATATTAATAACAAGCCCATTACTGTTTTACATGCATCAGCCTATTCTAGCCTCTCAATGAACTTGAGATATGGAGTGTATATAGATGAAATTTTTAAGGTTTAGTTTCTTCAACCCTGCAAAAGTCATTTTCCAAAGAGCCATCTCAATGAAAATTTAGTTATTGGATCCTTTAGCACTAAAGCTTCTCCATGGCTTCTGTATTTTCCTGGAAACATAGAATTATAGTAAGTTGCACAGAAGACATTGGCATATGTAAATTTTTTTTTCACTTTTCTACTTCCCCAGTTAGATTCTGAAATTTTCTAAGACAGAGCCTATATTTATTCATATTTGTATTTCCAGGATCAGGTTATGTTAATCACAATGTAGGCACTCAGTAGATGTTTCTTAAATGAAGGAATAAATATGAAGCTGTTTTCCAAAACAAGCCAAACAAGTCAGTCTGCACTGGACGTTCTCACAATGCACTGTTGGGTTCTATCATCACTCAAATCACATGACATTATATTTGTTTTCTTGACAGCTCCCACCGCCCCCCCACCCCCCACCTAGGCCAAACAAATGTAAGGTTTTGAGGGAAAAGATTCTACTCTGAACACCTGTGAACCCCTAGTCCTAGCAAAGTGTTTGGCACAGCAAGGGCTCAGTAAATATTTACGAAATGAGTACGTGGGCAGAAATGTCTTTGACTCATCATTTTATGTCCTGAAGGGTTCTGAGAAGTTTTATGAGAGTGGAGAAGGGGAGAAGAAATATTAACATGATAGCACATAGATCATTTAAAAGCTAAGAGTAATATACACATTTTAAAAGCTCGATTGCATTTTAGACTTTCCCCTCTGAACGTAAATCTAAACCTTCGAGGAGGGTCCAGCAATGTCCGTGGGAATGGTCTCCTCCAGGACCAAGCCAGGAGGAGCGTCCTCATTGCCTAAAGGAAGCAGCACTGCCTGCATCAGGATGGAGTTGTGCCTTTTCCAGAGGAGAACAAAGGGATGGAAAGGTCCAGAGGAAACACAGAACCAGAAACGGAAGGTGGTCAGAGAAAAAGAGCACTCGGGTTCCCAGTGAAGGCAGATGTGATGTGGGCTGAAAGACGAGCAGTGGAGAACGTTAACAAATTAACTGCTTCCCTGTCTACCCTCTAAGTTGTGATGATGAAAAGCAACAATGCTTCTCTCTTTCATAGCAAAGTCCCAGTGTCACCTCAGAAATACAAGAGAAGGCCCCACGTGGGCTGGCCAGTCTGAGGATGCGTCGCTTCAACCAGGCTTCCTAGAGGCCCGTGTGGGTAATGGACAGAAAATCCATCCAGCTGGTGCAGTCCGCTCGGGTCTCCTTCCACGCTGTGGAAGCTCTGTTCTTTCACTCTTCATGATAAATCTTGCTGCTGCTCACTCTTAGGGTCCTCACGACCTTTATGAGCTGTAACACTCACAGCGAAGGTCTGCAGCTTCACTCCTGAAGGCTGTGAGACCAGGAACCTACCGGGAGGAGCAAACAATCCGGACGCGCCACCTTGAAGAGCTGTAACAGTCACTGCAAAGGTCTGCGGCTTCGCTCCTGAAATCAGTGAGACCACGAACCCCCCAGGAGGAACGAACAACTCCAGACGCACCACCTTTGAGAGCTGTTAACACTCACCGCGAAGGGCTGTGGCTTTGCTCCTGAAGTCAGCAAGACCATGAACCCCCCGGAAGGAAGAAACTCTGGACACATCTGAACATCAGAAGGAACACACTCGGGCCACACCGTCTTTAAGAACTGTAACACTCACCACGAGGTTCCGCGGCTCCATTCTTTAAGTCAGCCAGAGCAAGAACCCACCCATTTCAGACACAATGGAACAAAATACATTTTCCTTTCCTTAGCTTTGTATTTTACAGTTCAGAACTTCAGTACGACCTCATTCACTCATGTACAGCCCGTGTTCATTTTCAGGACCCCAGTAATATGTCCCAAAGTGCAGCTCAAAACACTTCCTGTCAGTTCAAGCCACATCAGGGCCTTCTCCCACCTCCCTGCTCCTCCACCACCCCACTCCACGGCTCCCCACTCCCACTCCTCCACCTCTCCAGTTGTTCCCCTATCTCCTTACCCCACGACCACCCTACTCCCCCCTCCCCGTCCACCACTACTCCACTCCCCCACCTCCCTGCTCCCCCACCACTTGACTCCCCCACCTCCCTGCTCCCCCACCACCCCGCTCCCCTACCAGGCAGCCAATGCACAAGTGTTGCTCTTCTCAAATGTGAGGGAAATGCCAGGTGCTCCCACCACCAAGCCATCCCATTGCTGTCCTTCCCCCTCCACTGTTTTGGAAAAATAGCCAAATAAATCTGGCCATTCATGTCTGCTTGTGTTACTGGTAGAGGGTGTCCAGGTTCTTGGCATCTTGAACAAAGAATCGCTCTTCCACTGAAGAGCAATACCAGGTCTTATTTATTCTTTCACCAATTGATAGACATTTGGAGTGTTTCTAGAGTTTGGCTATTATGATAATGCTATTTTGAACATACATGTGCTCAGAATTGTGTAGACGTATGTTTTTATTTATCTTGACTGGATAATCAGGAGTAGAATTCATGGGTCATTGGTGAGCTTATGTTTAACGTTGTAAGGTTTTAATGGAACTGACAAACTATAGTTGACTTTTGGGTCTGCAGGTTTCGTATCCGCAGATTGAACCAATCTGGGATCAAAAATATTTGGGAAAAAAAAAAAAAAACCCTTGTCTATGGAAAATAATAATACAAAAGTAATACACTTTTAAAAATACAGTATAAGAACTATTTGCATAGCCTTTATGTTGTATTAGGTATTAAAAGTAATCTAGAGATGATTGAAAGTATAGGATATAGATAAAGGATATCTAGAGATGATATAAAGTATATATTTTGCAACTTTTAATGGCAAAAGGTGCAATTACTTTTGTGCCAACCTAATATTTGTAGGGTTATATGCAAAGATCATGCCTTTTTTTTTTTTTTTAATCAGGGGCTTAAGCATAAGCAAATTTTGGTAGCCATGGAGGTCCTAAAACCAATCCCTCTTCCTGAGGGACAGCTTGATTTCCAAAATGGCTGCATCATTTTACATTCCTACAAGCGATGTAAGGGTTCCAAATTCTTCAGTTTTGTCAAGGCGTTTTCTTTTTATATTGTGTCTTCTCTCCTCTTCCCCCTCCTCCTCTCTCCCTCCCCTCTCTCCCTCCCTCCTTGCCTTCCTTCCTTTCCTTCCTTAATCCCTTTCTCCCTTCCTTCCTCCCTCCTTCCTTTTATCCTTCCAGCATTTCCTTAAAGACCAATAATGCTGAACAACTCATGTGCATATTAGCTGTCCATATATCTTACTTTGCAAAACGCCTATGCAAACATCTTGCCTACAGTTAAATTGGGTTATTTCTCTTCTTTATATTGAGTGGAAAGTCTTCTTTATATATCGTGGAGACAAGTTATTCAGTACTCAGATATATAATTAGAAAGTATTTACTACCATCAGATATACCAATTTAAAATGTTTTATGTGGCTTGACCTTTTATTTCCTTAGTGGTGTTTTTTAAAGTCAGATGTTTTTAATTTTGATGGAGTTTAATGTACCAATTTTCTCTTTTTTGAATTGTGTTATTGGTATAATCTCTGATAGCTCTCTACATAACTCAAGGTAAATGAAAACTTTCTCCTTCATTTTCTTCCAGAAATGTTAGAGCTTAAGCTCTTATATTTAGGTCTAGAATCTATCTTGAAGGAATGTTTTGTGTGTGGCATGAGGTGGGAATCAAAATCTGTCCTTTGTACTTGGATATTAAATTGCTTCAGAATTATGTATTGAAGAGACTATCCTTTGTCAATTAAAATGTATTGGGCCTTTTGCTGAAAATTGGTCAGCCATAATGCAAGTTTATTTCTGAATTCTCAGTTATATTTTGTTAATTCATATGTTTATCCCCATGCAAATACCATATTATCTTAATTACTTTATGTATTTTACAGTAACTTTTACAATTGTTTATTGTATCTCCTACAACCTCCTTTTCTAAATTGTTTTGCTGATTCTGTGTTTTTTAACATTCACTCTATAGTTTAGAATAAGCTTGTCAATTTCTATAAAACAGCCTGCTGGGGTTTGATAGGAATTATGTAAAGTCTACAGATAAACTTGAGGAAAATTGCTATCTTAACCTCATTGAATATTCTAATCCTTAGCTTAGAATATCTACCCATTTATTCAGATTTTCTTCAATTTTTCTCAGCAACGTTTTGTAATTTTCAGTAAGCAAGTCCTGTAATTTTGAATATGAAATTTATATCTAAGCATATTATTTTGGTAATTCTGTGAATGAAATTTTTAAAATTTTGTTTGAATTAGTAGTTTATATATTGAAAAATTAATTAATTTTTGTAAAGCAATGTGTCTTGTGTCCATGTTTAACTCATTAGTGCTAGCATTTTAAACAATGGATTACTTAAATTTTTCTATCTAAAAGATCATGTCATCTGTAAATAAAAAATGTTATATACTTGATTTTCTCCAATCTGGATGTCTTTAACTCCTTCGCTTTTTCTCTCTCTCTTTATCCTTCCTCCTTCCTTTCTCCTTTCCTCCTCTCTCCCTTCCTCCCTCCCTCCTTCCCTCCCTCTCTCCCTCCCTCCCTTCCTCCTTTCCTTCCTCTTTCCCTTCCTTCCTTCCTTTCTCCTTCCCTTCTTTCCTTCCTTCCTTCCTTCTTTCCTTCCTTCTCCTTCCTTCCTTCCTTCCTTCCTTCTTTCCTCCTTCCCTTCCTTCCTTCCTTCTCTCCCTCTTTCTCTCTCTCTCTTTCCTTTTCTTTTTTCACTGAGTAAAATCTTCCATAAAATGTTGAACAGAAGTCATGAGAGTAGACATCACTGCCTGGTTCCTAATTGTGTGAGGTAGAGGACATTCAGTCCTTTCCAATTAAATGTAATGTGAACCACAGTATTTTCACAGATGCTTTATATGAAATTGAGATAATTCCTTTCTTTTCTTAGTTTCTTGAAAATGTTTATTACAAATATGGGTTAAAGTTTGCCAAATGCTTTTCCTGTATCTATTTTTTTCTATTATATTAATATAATATTATGTATTTTGGGTTTTTTTTTTTTTTTTTTTTTTTTTTTTTTTTTTTTTTTTTGAGACGGAATCTTGCTCTGTCACCCAGGCTGGAGTGCAGTGGCGCAATCTCGGCTCACTGCAAGCGCCACCTCCCAGGTTCACGCCATTCTCCTGCCTCAGCCTCCTGAGTAGCTGGGACTACAGACGCCGCCACCACGCTGGGCTAATTTTTGTATTTTTAGTTGAGATGGGGTTTCACTGTGTTAGCCAGGATGGTCTCCATCTCCTGACCTCATGATCTGCCCGTCTTGGCCTCCCAAAGTGCTAAGATTACAAGCGTGAGCCACTGTGCCCAGCCTATACTTTGAGAATAAATTTACTTTGCTTTTGGAGAATAAATTTACTTTGTCTTGTTATTTAATACCTTTTATATTCTGGTGGACTAGGTTTGCTAATGTTTATTAGAATTTTGTATCTATATTAATGAGAGGTATTAAATTATAGTTTAATTATTGTGTGTGTGTGTGTGTGTGCAGCGTCTCTGTCTGGGTTTGGATTCAAGTTAATGCTGGCCTTACAGAGTAATTTGAATAGTGGACACTATTTCCTGTTTTCTGAGAGAGTTTGTAAAATATTGGTATAGTTTACTCTTTACAGATTCGTGTGTGCGTGTGTGTGTGTGTGTGTGTTTGCCATATAGAATTGGGTATTAATTCACTATAGTAATGTTTTCTTAAAGTTTTAGCTATTGTAATTTTCAACTCTGAAATTTTTACCAGGTCATTTAAAAAATAATTATCATAATAACTAATGTTCTAGTTATTGAGCTATTTTTATCATGTTTTCTTTAATTCCTAAAAATGGTTTTGTTTAGTTTTTTCCCCAATATATTTAAATTAGCTTGCTTAGATTTTTTGTTTCCTAAGCCCAATATTTATGCCATCTCAGTGACAGTTTTTGTTACATGGTTTTGATTTGCTTTTTATTTTTATTTTTTGAATAGTAGGGAAAACTTTACTGTTTCTTTCCTTGTTTCATAATTTTTCACTGGAACCTGAACCTTTTCATAAAATAGTTCTACATTGTGGATTCAGATCTTTTGTCCCTCAAAGATTGTTGTTGAATTTTTGAATTCATGTTTTGTTTCTATAATGACTTGTGTGTACTAAATCTATAGATTCTGTTCCCCATGGCATGTGGCTGCTTATGTTTCTGCTCAGTTGAAAGTGTGTGTGTGTGTGTGTGTGTGTGTGTGTGTGTGTGTGTGTGTAGTCTCATATCACTTAACAATGGGAATGCATTCTGAGAAATGCATTGTTAGGAAATTTCCACATTGTGTGAACGTCATAGAGTGTGCTTACACACACCTAGATTGTATAGCATCTACACACCTAAGCTATATGATGTAGCCTGTTGTTCCTGGGCTACAAACTTGTATAGCATGGGACTGTACTGAGAACTGTTGGCAGTTGTAACACAGTGGTAAGTATTTACGTATCTGAATATATCTGAACATAAAACAAAATATAGCGAAAACATAATACTGTAATCTTATGGGACCACTATTATATATGCTGTCTGTGTTGACCGAAACATTAAGTGGCACATGACTCTGTGTGTATGTATAATTATTACTATTATTTTTTGCCTGGCTTCCTAGGGTCATCTTTGTGTCTGAATAGCATATTGGCGAGCCAGTCATTAATCAGGGGTTGTGGTCTAACACCTCAAAACAGTAAGTCTTCCATTGTGTGACAGTGGATCTGTGTGGGTCAGGGGACACTTTCAACGTTTTGGCAGCTTTTGAGTCTCTTCCTGCTTTAATTTTGTTGTGCATGCTCATATGTCTTCTACAGATAATCACAGGCCAAAGTGAGGAATGTGTGAAGATCTTGGCTTCTCTGAAGTCTCATAGACATGTGGAAGCTCACCAAGGACCCCGTATCTTTCTCATTTCTTGGATGTCCCTGATAGATGCCTGGGGGTTCTGCCATTCTGTTTGCTTGAATCCATGTCACATCTTCATCCTTGCTGAGCCACTTTTCTTCTGTAGATTCATCATCAGTGTTGCTCTTGTTACGGATAATGCTGCTTGA
Source organism: Rhinopithecus roxellana (assembly GCF_007565055.1). Taxonomy (NCBI): domain Eukaryota; kingdom Metazoa; phylum Chordata; class Mammalia; order Primates; family Cercopithecidae; genus Rhinopithecus; species Rhinopithecus roxellana. The sequence goes on along the minus strand of NC_044565.1, from coordinate 52,195,928 downwards.
GCACGGCGTCTTGAGTCGTTCTACTTCGTATCAGGTCGGGCTCCTCTGGCAAAGACTTTCCATTTTTTTCTCCTCTGGTAGAACTATCACTGTGACTCAGCTGTGGTGGGGGATGGGCGAAGCCCCAAGCAAGGATGCCACAGGTTCCCACTCTTCTTACTCAAAATCCAGTTGTTTCTTTACAATAAACGACCACTTCTTAGTTCAACGTTTGCTTTGGCCAATTTCCAGAGTCCTGATGGGGTGATTGTTGGCAATAATGTCCAGTTTTATTACTTATTTTGCCACACTGGAAGTTCCACCTCACAAAAGTTTTTGGTTTTGCTTTTTTACATTTTAAAGGGAGCAGTTCTCCCTACTGTAAACTGTACACTGGCATTCCCGATGTGGCGTACTATGTTCTTTGATAGTGAGTATGCGTCGTCCTATGTCAGTAAGGATGAATTGAACCAACCTCACTTTGGGAGGTCGAGAAGGAATTTCCCAGGAAGCTACAGACATACTTCATTTGACTACACTTAGTTTCAATGTGCTTCTCACTGAAGGTTTGTGGCAACTCTGTGTTGAACAAGTCTACCAATGCTATTTTTCAATAGTATGTGCTCACTTTCTGTCTCTGTGTCACACTTTGATATCTTCACAATATTTCAAACTTTTTCATTACTCTTATGAAACAGACTGTTACTACGTCTGTTATGGTGATCTATGATAATTGATCTTGATGATACTACTGTAATGGTCTTGGGGCAACATTTCCAAATACAATGGAAAATTTAATCAATAAATGTGTGTGTTATGAGTGCTCCACCACCTTGCTCCTCTTCCATTTTTCTGACTCTCCTTGAGACTTCCTATAACCTTAGATAAAACAATATTGAAATTAAGCTAATTAATAACACTACAGTGACCTCTAAGTGTTCAAGTGAAATGAAGAGTTTTGTGTCTCATTCCTCACTTTAAACCAAAAGCTAGAAATAATTAAGTATTGTAAGGAAGGCGTGCCAAAAGCTGAGATAGGCCTCTTGCACCAAATAGTTAACTTGTGAAAGCCAATGAGAGGTTCTGTAAGAAAATTAAAAGTACTACCCCAGTAAAAACACAAATAATAAGAAACTGAAAAAGACCTATTGCTTATATGAAGAAAGTTGTGGTGGTCTGTGTAGATGATTGAACCTGCCACACCATTTTCTTAAACTATAGCCTGATCCAAAGTAAGGCCATAACTCTCTTCTATGAAGATTGAGAGAGGTGAGAAAGATGGAAAATAAGTTTGAAGCTAGCAGAGGTTGGCTCATGAAGTTTAAGGAAAGAAGTTGTCCTTATAAAAGTGCAAGATGAAGCACTTTTGTTGATGTAGAAGCTGCAGCAATTATCCAGAAGATCTAGCTGAGATCATTGATGAAGGTGGCTACACTCAACAGATTTTCACTGCAGACAAAAGAGCTTTTTATTGGAAGTAGATGCCAACTGGGACTTTCCTAACTAGAGAAAAGTCAATGTCTGGCTTCAGATCTTCAAAGGACTGGCTGATTCTTTTTTTAGTGGTTAATGCAACTGATGACTTTAAGTTGAACTCATTGTTCACTTACAATTCTGAAAATCCTAAGACCCTAATGCTAGATCGACTCGACATGTGTAAACCACAAAGCCTGGATGACAGCAACTGTTTACAGCATGTTTTACTGAATATTTTAAGCTCACTATATTGAGACCTACAGCTCAGAAGAAAAGGTGCTTTTCAAAATATTACAGCTTATTGACAATGTGCCTGGTCACCCAAGAGCTCTGATGGAGATGTATGAGGAGATTAGTGTTTTCGTCATTGCTGATACAACATTTATTCTGAAGTCCAGGAACCAAGAAGTAATTTTGATTTTCAATCTTTATTATATAAGAAATACATTTTATGGCCCACAACTGCTGTGGATAGTGATTCCTCAGATGAATCTGGGCAAAGTACTGAAAAACCTTCTGGAAAGAGTTTATCCTTCTAGAATCCATCAGGAACATTCAGGATTCATGGGAGGAAGTGAAAATATCAACATTAACAGGAGTTTGGAAGAAGTTGACTCCACCCCTCATGGATGACTTGAGTGTTTCAAGCCTTCAATAACTGCAAATGTGGTAGAAGTGGCAAGAAGTAGAATTAGAAATGGAGCCTGAAGTTGGGACTGAATTGTTGTAATATCGTGATAAAGATTGAACAGATGAGGACTTGCTTCTTACAGATGAACAAAGAAAATGTTTTATTGAGATGGAATCCACTCCTGGTGATGATGCTATGAACATTTTTGAAATGATAGCAAAGAATTTAGAATATTACATAAACGTAGTTGATAAAGCAGTATCAGAGTTTGAAAGAATTGACTCCGATTTAAAAAGTTCTATTTTAAGTAAAATGCTATCAAATAGCATTAGATGCTATAGAGAAATCATTTGTGAAAGGAATAGTCAATCAATATGGGAAACTGTATTGTTGCCTTATTTTCAGAAATTGCTGCAGCCACACCAACCTTCAGCAACCACCACCTTGATTGGTCAGCAGCCAGCAACGTCAGCACAAGACCCTCCACCAGTTAAATGGTTATGAGTTGCTGAAACATCTTTTTAGCAATGAGTATTTTAAAATTAAGATATATAAACTTTTGAGACATAAAGCTATTGCATATTTAATAAATTTCAGCATAGTGTAAACATGCCTTTTAGATGCACTGGGAAACCAACAAATTCGTGACTTGCTCTGTTGCGATGTTCACTTTATTGCTGTTGTCTGGAACCAAACCAACAATATCTCTGATGTATGCCTGTGTGTTTAATCTTTGATCTACAAAAAAGTAGAAATTTTTCATAAATAAAAGGTTAAACAAACAGACAAGTAAATACATCACGTCAGTCAGGAGGAACAGTTTGTACAATGATGCAAATGCAAATGAAAAGGCAGAAATGGTCTTTGTTTACCAGTTTGTTTCAGATCAAAATGACTGGTTGGGGGTCTACTCACCAGAGATACACTTGCATAAGTCTTTAAAGAAAAGGAGATGAAGAATGAGGCATGTGTGTTTGAAACACTGACAGCAACATAGTTATCCAAAGGAGGAAGCAAGTTGAAACAGATCTTCATGTCTGAAATTTATCTCTACGATTGTCTTCTTCTCTGAACCGAAAGTCCCATGTCAGGTTCCTGTGGGGAGAAATAGCTCAAATTAAAACCTGGAGGAGCTGCCTTTTATTTTTTTTATTTTTATTTTTATTTTTATTTTTTTGGTTTTTTTTTTTTTTAATTATTCTTTAAGTTCTAGGGTACATGTGCATAACGTGTAGGTTTGTTACATATGTATACTTGTGCCATGTTGGTGTGCTGCACCCATCAACTCGTCAGCACCCCTCAATTCATCATTTATATCAGGTATAACTCCCAATGCAATCCCTCCCCCCTCCCCCCTCCCCATGATAGGCCCCGGTGTGTGATGTTCCCCTTCCCAAGTCCAAGTGATCTCATTGTTCAGTTCCCATCTATGAGTGAGACCCGAGAACATGTGGTGTTTAGTTTTCTGTTCTTGTGATAGTTTGCTAAGAATGATGGTTTCCAGCTGCATCCATGTCCCTACAAAGGACGCAAACTCATCCTTTTTTATGGCTGCATAATATTCCATGGTGTATATGTGCCACATTTTCTTAATCCAGTCTGTCACAGATGGACATTTGGGTTGATTCCAAGTCTTTGCTATTGGATCTAGAACTAGATGTACCATATGACCCAGCCATCCCACTACTGGGTATATACCCAAAGGATTATAAATCATGCTGCTATAAAGACACATGCACACATATGTTTATTGTGGCACTATTCACAAGAGCTGCCTTTTTGATGAATTGCTTGTGATGCTGAGCATAGAAAGCAGTATGTTTCCACCTCAGGGCTCTTCCACCCAGATGCTGGTGGTCTCCTCCATGTCCTTGCAACACCTCTGCTGATTTGGCTCTAATCTCATGGCCTCTGACTGTTTGAAGTTTTTCTCCAACCTCGAAAACATCAATAAACTGTGAAGGAAATCAGGACTTTTATATATTTATTAGTGAGGTCTTTGCCATCATTTCTCCACATATCAATTGTTCATCCAGACACAGATTTTCTGGATGGGAGAAATCACTGAGACAACAGGAGCATACTGTCTAATAAGTCTAGCTTTGGGATTAGTTGGCATTTATAAGATCACCTTCTGGTATAATTTTTTGAGGAAATGATTTTAAAGCAAAATTTGAAATCTAAAAAATGAACACTTGCTAATGTTTGAGAGCAGAAGGATTTGTAAGCCAAATATAATGCTGTTACAAATTGATATAAATTGATTTTTATTTAGTATAAGAAAGTCAGAGTACAATATAGAAAATGCATTTATGTTAAAATAAGGAAATAATAATAATCATCCTGACACTGTATAATCATGGTCCCTTGAACAAGTGACCAAGTGGCATCATGGCAAAGTGGCCTTACTGAAGTCAAGTCTTCTTGCTTCTTCTTCCTGAAATAAGTCTGACTTTCAAAATCTATTAATGAATCTGATGTTATATTTTTTACTTACTGGATGGGCAGTACTCTTTTAGGCCAAGTCAAAACCCTTTCTTTTTGTGGAAATATCTAAGATCACAAATGCAGTTTTGTTTAATTTATGGACAGATTTACTTTGACTTTGGAATTGAGGTGCTATTATAACAAATAGGGACTTACAGAACAACAAAAATTAAATTGTAATCACAGGTCTAGGGTAAGGAAATTAAAAGGAACAGAAGGTTTACCAAGTTTTAGGGCTGCGTATTCAGGTATAAGCTGTAGCAAACCTAGCTGTGTCATAGATCCCAGTTAAGGAAGTTGACATACTACCAAGTTTTACCTTTACTGTGTAATTTATAAACAAATTTGTTGGCATGCAAATTATAACTTGTCCTGAAAATGTCTTTCACTAATTAAAGCTTGCAGAAGCCTGGGAAGGGCTGAATAATTAATACAATGCTGGCATGTTTTTTAGTTAAGTGAAGTATTACCAAATTAGATGTCAAGATTAAGGAAAACGAACTACTTAAAAACACATTTTAGTTTTTTTAACTCTCTTTACTTTTGAAATATATTCTGAGGAACCTTATGCCAGGAGGAGAACATGAAATGTTAAGTACCAGGAGTCTGCTAGATGCCACATCACATGCAGGGCATATGTTAGGCATAAACATCACACGTTAGGCATAAACATGGCTGTGACACCTGCCATTGGATAGCCCCCTTGCAACTAACTACATAGGATATCTACAGGACTAATTCATGACCTAACCCCATCTCTCAAACATGCTCTGCCATTTCTCAGCATGTTCCCATCTTCTTTCCCCTCAGTTCTGTGTCAGCCAGCCAGAGCGTTCAGACTACCTTGGCCACGATTCATCTGCCATCGCGTTGGTTACATAATGGCAGGGTGTGGTGAAAAGAACATGGGATCTAGAGTGAGATAAGCCTGGGCTCAAATTCTCATATCTTCATGTATTAGCTTTGTGACATTGGAGTGATTGCTTTCTGAGCTCTCTGAATATGTGCTGATTCATCTGTAAATCATTACAGGCATCATATAGGTTGAATAAGAGAATCTAATCAGAGACCGTAGTGACTACTCCACAAACTATCTCTCTCCATGTTGTTCAGTTTGGGCCATGTATATATTAAGTGGGTAACAAAATGATGCACTTAGTAATGAATAGGGAGAATGACGATGACTAGAACATTGCATTAGAAAGAAAGCTTGCCACATGTAAGGATCTTTAGCTTTGAAAACTGAGTAGATGTATCCATTTTGTTCTACAAAATGAAATAATTGCTAATGATATTATGGTATAAAATATGAAGCTTTTAGCAAGTAATAATAATGACAAAACTTTCAAACAACTGTCACTCTCTGACTCATTTTCATTTGCAGTTTGAAGAGGCTTTATTAGGTATGCGATAAGAGAGATTTCTGCCTGTTGGATGGGACTGGCTAAGCACCACTAAGTAATGATTATTACAATAATGGTAGCTAAGCGCCAGTTCAAATATATTTTGTTTAACTTTGTATTCCACAGCATCTGGAAGTTCCTGCTATGTAGTAGACATTAAACAAATATTGTTGATATAAGTTCATGGACTTCTCCTTTATCACCGTTAGCACAGCTCTTATGATCCACCCTCTTCCCACTCCAAGAAAATACATGTACACATATATGCCTGAGGTTCTCCTAGAGAAAAAGGGATTAAGCTTGTCAATGTAGACATTTTTTTTTTAACTATAAGGAAGTTTTTGGTGTTATCCTGTATTAGGAGGAAAAATATTTTGTCCTAAAAGTGTAAGACTATTTTTGTGTGTGTATGTATGTATGTAGTATGTATGTGTGTGTATGTACATATGTATGTGCTTGTATTTGTGTGTGTACACATGTATGTGCATGTGTGTGTGTATTTGCAAGGCATATAATCAAATTTTCTCTGATGGAAAGAATATTAAATTTTAATATAATAGATGGAGCCATTTTATCTTTATAGTGATAAAGAACATGCAATTGTAAATATTTTGAGGGACACATGTTACACCCTAATCACCTTTAATCTAGGGAAAAAGCGTTGTTAAAAGGCTGGCAGGAGGTGAGCCAGGGCTCTCCTCAGAATGAATAATCAATTTGCAAACAACCTACATGATTTCAGTACAGTCAGTACATTCTCAAATGGCCAAAATGTTTATTGTTTTAATATGTTAATGTGGATTATTTGATGTCTTGTAGGCAAAAATGTTTCCATTCCTTTCTGCTTGATGTTAAAGGAGTATTGTCTTCATAATCATAGACACAGTTGATGCAGCATAGCAAAGAGATACATTCGTAGTTTGTGGAAATCAGTAATGATGTTGATGTACTCACACAACAAATGAAAACATTGATTGATCTGAATCATTGATTAATATCACTACATGTATATAAGCAGGTACAATCATACAATAATATTTTTATGAATATCAGTGTGCTTTTAAATATTGATGATTATCAACAAAGACAGAGTACATAGCAGGCAAATTCTAAATGGCTCCAAAGTGATTAAAGTTGTAGAATTATGTTAGAATGCCAAGAAGACTTTTTATAGGGTTTATAGGTTCCAAAACCAGATAATTAATCCAGACAGAAACAAAATGGTTTGGAGGCTGAAGGAGAATGAAAACCATTACTTCAGAGCAAATGGTAGACAAGATGGCGTAGAGAACAGTCTGAGGAATGTCAGAGCATGTTTGAGAGGTGGGGTTAGGTCATGAATTAGTCCTGTAGATACTGTAGATACTCTAAGTAGTTAGTTGCAAGGGGACTATCATAGGGCAGGTGTCACAGCCATGTTTATGCGTAAAAATCACACCTGCGGTTTTTGCTTTTGTTTGCTTTTATTTATTTATTTATTTTTGCTCATTTTATTAATTGTGACCTGACTGGGAGAAATGTTTGTGCTATATGATTCTGAGAGCTACTATTTGGGTATTCTAAGATATTTCTTTCTGGCCATTTTTTTCCATTTATGGACAAAACTTAGGCAGTATGAGAATGTATAACGTTAGATGGTCTGGTAGCTGCAAGCAGCTGAGAATTTGGATTCTTTTTATTCTTTCCCCACATTTCAATGTATCCAAGAGATGTGCTATGCAGACTGCATATAGATCTTTTCATTTCACCAGATTATATAACTTTCTGTACTAATCTCAGTAAAGCTTAACAAATGGAGTCAACTGGTAAATCTTAGCTAAAATAATTGATCCTTAACACTTCTTTAACTTTGGGCTTTTACAAGATGTATAAGGTGGGATACATTTAAATTGCAAAATATTGTGTGCTAAAATTGCAGGTAGTGTATGAAGTTTTGCTCTTTGCAATGTCCACTTTAAGTGTATACTCAAGAAAAAAAATTAATCCAGTAGATGTCTAGCTTTTGAGCTATTATTCTAGATTTAATTGTACATAAATACTGACTACAATTCCAAAGAAACACTTTTAAGTGGGTTTTTATCTATATCATGGGATAATTTTTGTACATCTTTGATTTTTTTCTTTTTGTTTTTTAGTAGCAGGGTCTCACCTTGTCACCCAGACTGGAGTGCAGTGGCACGATCTCGGTTCACTGCAGCCTTGACCTCTGGAGCTTAAGCAATCCTCCCCCCACAGCCTCCAGAGTAGCTGGGACTACAGGTACACACCACCACACCTGGCTAATTTTTATATTTTTTTATCGAGATGGGTCTTGCCACGTTGCCCAAGCTGGTCTTGAACTCCTGGACTCAAGATATCCTTTCACCTCAGCCTCCAAAAGTGCTGGGATTACAGGCATGAGACACTGTGCCCAGCCTGATTTTTTTCTTAGTTTTTTAAGTTACCCTTAACCATTACAATTATTTTAAATAACTAAACAAACAACTAATAGCTACTCTTATTGAAATGACAAAACTGAGATACTGACACATCTCACAAAGACTACTAATGCACTATTACACATTTCATATCTAAAAGGAATTTTTCCCATTAGAGGAAATGAATCTCTTTTCAATATCAAGCAGCCTGAAAACAGTGACGTCTATAGTGGGCGGGGCATGAGGAAACCTGAAGCCCCATTTTAGAGACAAGACAATCAAAAGAGCATGGAAAAAACTACATAACTACATAACTTCGAGGCAACTTTTCCTTCAGAGGAAAAAGGGTGGTTGAGGGTGGATAGAGTCAAGGATGTTTTAGTAGAGAGGCTGGGACTTCCAGTTAGCCTCAAGAAATGGGTAGAATTTGGGTAAAGAGGCAGGCAGGCAGGCAGGCAGGCAAAAGAAGAAGGAAGGAAAGAAGGAAGGAAGGGAGGGAAAAGAAGAAGGAAGGAAGGAAGGAGAAAGGAAAAGAAGAAGGAAGGAAGGAAAGAAGGAAAGGAAGGAAAGAAGGAAAGAAAGAAAGAAAAGAAGGAGAAGGAGAAAGAAGGAAGGAAGGAAGGAAGGAAGGAAGGAAGGAAGGAAGGAAGGAAGGAAGGAAGGAAGGAAGGAAGGAAGGAAGGAAGGAAGGAAGGAAGGAAGGAAGGAAGAGGAAATAGATATTAATTTCTTACATGTCACTGAATGACTTCCCTTCCCCCAGGAAGGATAACTGTTTAAATTGATTGAATCCCAGAACCATGGTACTGAATCATTATTGATATTGAATTTTGCAATGTCCCAAATATATCAATTATGTTGGGATTATCACAGTCATTTTTGCTAAAACTAAAAGTGGAGTCATAAATCTCTCTGAATTCTAATGATTTTCTTCGGATTAGAGTATTGGGAATCCTGTGTAGCTGATGTGCTCACCTATAGAATTAATTGAAGCAAGAAAAAGGAAGAATAATTTCTTGCATTTTTATTATAAATGTCATTTCAATAAGTCACTGATGCAGGAGATGGGACAGCCACGGTGAAATCACCAACTGTCAATTACATTAAAACCCATGAATTTTCAACATATGGATTAAAGCATCTTGCAATCTCCCTTAAGGAATTTATTCTTGGAAAATCCCCATGGTGTAAATTTCTGCTGCACATGACATTCCGTGGATGAGGGAAGGGGTCTGAGCTAGACTGTGCAGTAAAAGCGTGTGTTTTTGGTTTTGCAATGTGTCCTCTTGTGGTCCTTATCCTCTAGTAGTGCTTCTGCCTACCCCATCAACAATCCAGAGGGTACCTTCTTTGCTTTTAGCTTTCTGCTCTCAAAATAAAAATGTAATTAAGATTGGACTATGTTAATTAACAAGTCATTGTAATTCAATACTATCTCCCCTCCTCTGAGAATTTTAAAAATAATTCAGAGAGCGTTCTTTTCAGGCATCTGTTATATCCTGTATATTGTCTAGGTAGCCAGTATACAATGAAAAGCTGCTGTTTTTTCTGATGAAGAATCTAAAACCCAGAGTACCTTCAATGTAAATAATAGATCACTATTTTGAAGTATTTTGTACATTTGGGAAGCTGTCTTAGTGCCTTTGAAATGACTTCAGTATGTCACTTGGACTGGGGACTGAATGAGACTAGTCTTCAATCTACCACCTTGAGGGCCTGGTGATAGACTGAAGGGGAAAAGCAGAGTCTGAAGATAGATTTAACAGTAATTGCAGAGATGTCGTTGATATTTATGCTGTGGATGAATAGCAAGACACTGTGAGAACCTTGAGAGTGAAGGAGTAAAATTGATATCCAGGGAAGAGATCACATACCTACCAAAAGGAAAAGGTGAAACGAGAAGTAGTTTCCCAATGCTAAGGCAAAAAATAGCAGTGTGAGATGATTGTCTAACAATAACAAAATATGGATAACAAAGAAAAGGGGTGGTCGGCTTAAAAATAGAAAAATGTAGCCTCAATATTGGACGTGTTTATCCAAAACTGTTAGAACTCCATAAATAAGAACAAAAGTGAAGATATTCTAACTTGGTGAAAGCAACTCGGCGACATTTATTTCCTCCAGTTTAATCTTTGTACATATCTCATTCTCAGAATATATTTCAATATTTTTTAGCTCTGTGCTATTATCTAGAGAGAATGTGCTGAGATACAAACACAATCTGCTGTGCTGGATAATTACATGTTTCACTAAAACACGTCTACGAATATTTCTAGTTTATACGTGCAACTTTTATGAGTTTTGTTAGTGTGAGTCTTCCCTAGACAACTTCATGACTGAGAGGAACATTTAACGTTCCCAGGGCCGGAGTCAAGAACAAAAAACTGTATCAAACCAGTGTCAACCAGCAAGACCCTGCTAGACAATCCATCCAAACTTTCTTTTTTCTTTTTTTTTTTTTTTTTTTTTTTTTTTTTGAGATAGAGTCTCGCTCTGTCTCCCAGGCTGGAGTGCAGTGATGCAATCTCAGCTCACTGCAACCTCCGCCTCCCAGGTTCAAATGATTCTCCCTTCTCAGCTTCCCGAGTAGCTGAGACTAGAACCACGTGCCACCACACCCAGATAATTTTTGTATTTCTAGTAGAGACGGAGTTTCATCATGTTGGCCATGCTGGTCTCGATCTCCTGACCTTGTGATTGGCCTGCCTTGGCCTCCCAAAGTGCTGGATTACAGGTGTGAGCCACCACACCTGGCCTCAAACTTTGATAACATGCCAATCACCCATTCATGTAAGCAAATGGTATATCACTTTTTTCAAATAAAGTGGTTACTTGGTAGAAAAGCCAAAATAGCAATGTATAACAAAATCTCTATTATTACATAAAATCCATGGGCCTGGGTTACGCCAATTTGGAGAACTCTTGGGAAAAGAGGGAAATCTAGAGTAGTAAAAGAGACAGAGAAAGTGAGTGAATGTTCCCACTGAAGTCAGTCAACTGGCACCATAACCATTTGTGGTGACAAGATGGGACCTAAACCATCTGCTACTCCTCTTATTCAGCTAAAAACAAACAAAACCAAAACAAAACAAAACAAAAAATTTCTAAAGAGTTCTGATAATTCTTGAGTTGTGGTTTTGATAATGACTTGATGCTGAATCTAGAGAAAATGAAAAGAACATTGCCACTCTTAAATTATTTCTAAAACACACACACACACACACACACACACAAGTAAAGAAGACAGAACATGGTTGTAAGTTTTAAGCATCCTAGTTAGAGATTGCTAGATTTCCACTAATCTTAAAAATTATGGGCATCAACCTTCATATTTTTTTTAAAATCTGGAGTATAGGAAGAGAGATGCATCTAGATAATTGGGACATTATCACATATCCAGGCACTGTAATTTCAAATGGCTTGAAAGGGGAGGCCAGGAAGCACATCTAAAGAGGCCAATGTTACAACACAAAGAATTCATACTCTTGAATTTTAAAGTAAAATTTAAAAAAATTGAAGGTTCATAATCAGAGATGAAAATAAAGATATAGAATATGCCTAAAATAATTATTTCCAGAAATCTAAATTTTAAATAATGAGGATTTGGAAAATTTCAAAGAAAATGAGAAATGACTGATTTTCAAAGAAAAAAAACAGACAACTAAGGCAAGATCATGAAGCTTCAACAAGAAGATCTGAGAAAAAAATGACTCAATTCTATTTCTGCTTCTAGAGAAACAATTTTCAGGAGAAAAATTGTAAAGTAAATTTCCTATTAAAGAGTTGCCACTCAAGATAGATGAGATAATTCTTAAAAAAACACCCAGATGCTCTAAATGAGTACGAGTCTGCAGTATTTTTTTAAACCTGTCCAGAATCCATTTACTCCTCTTTTCCAAAAATAGGTTTTACTCATTTTTACCCAGAGATGGGCAGATGAATCAGAAAGAGCCAATCATAGAATTCCATCTTTCTTAACATGCTGTGTTAAAATCCCAACCTAGCCAAATGTTTTTCTTTCCCAGGAAGCTGGAAGGATGGATTTTCTGTTGTCTATTGAGTCAAGAAATTGGTTTGGTGATCATGAAGATAAAACCTATGTATAATGAAAGAGTGAAAGGCAAGCAGAATGAGAATCAGTCCTAATGGTCACTGGGTTCCCAATTCTAGCCCTTTGGTTCTTGAGAGCTGTCCTTTCTTCAATTCAGTGAATCTCAGTATTAACAAATTCTGCATCCTTTACCTGTGTACTTTTAGGCAAGTGTGACCTAAGTTTCTATCACATGAAACGAAAAGAATTTTAAAAAATAGAATACAAAAACAAACAAGAAAAACAATCTTTACTAATCTGAGTCTTAACCTTGATTAAGGCAAACAAACCTCGTACATGAGGCTGCTGAATGACCATGACTTGTACTTGAAAATTTGTGGGCAAGTGAAGCCATGAAGGAGGAGCTGAAAGTGCTCAGGTGTTTTGACTTATTTCTGGTCACATGGAAAAAGCAGGATGTCCCTATCTGCCCTGCAGGTGGGTAGCCCACAGTCACTGGGAAAACTCTCCCTTCATCAAGTCTACTCTCGTCCAAGTACCCAGAGAAAATGTGAATGTATGTGTGTGTGTGTGTGTGCGCGCATAAATACATATATAGTATATATGCTATATATAATGTACATTATATATTATATAGCATATATAATGTACATTATATATTATATAGCATATATAATGTACATTATATATTATATAGCATATATAATGTACATTATATATTATATAGCATATATAATGTACATTATATATTATATAGCATATATAATGTACATTATATATTATATAGCATATATAATGTACATTATATATTATATAGCATATATAATGTACATTATATATTATATAGCATATATAATGTACATTATATATTATATAGCATATATAATGTACATTATATATTATATAGCATATATAATGTATATATAACATATATTATATATTTATATATTATATATAGTATACATATATCTACATAATATACAATATTATATATAGTATATATAATATATACTGTATATGCTATATATTATATTATATATAGTATATGCAATATAATGCATATTATATATGATATGTATATTATATATTATATATTGTAATATACATTTTATATATATAAGCATTTTCTTTTTTAAAACTTTTAAAAGAGCCATTTATGACTAGAAAACTGTGTGAAGCTTACCTTTTCCTAAAATCTTTATAAAATAAAAACATCATCCAGAAAGACACACATTCACCAAGAGTTCAGCACATTGGTCTTTGACTTACATAACTCTAAAGAAATAACTTGTTACTTTCTTTTTTTCTTGTTTCTTTTTCTTTGTTTTGAGACAGAGTTTCCCTCTTGTTGCCCAGGTTGGAGTGCAGTGGTGCAGATCTCAGCTCACTGCAACCTCTGCCTCCCGGGTACAAGTGATTTCCCTGCCTCAGCCTCCCAAGTAGCTGCGATTACAGACACGCGCCACCATGCCTGGCTAATTTTTGTATTTTTAGTAGAGACAGGGTTTCTCCATGTTCGTCAGGCTGGGCTTGAACTCCTGACCTCAGGTGATCCACCCGCCTCAGCCTCCCAAAGTGCTGGGATTACAGGCATAAGCCACCGCGCCTGGCTCTTCAATTTTTATTTTAAGTTCAGGGGTACATGGGCAGGATGTGTAGGTTTGTTCCACAGGCAAACGTGTGCCATGGTGGTTTGCTGCACAGATCATCCCATCACCTAGGTATTAAGCCCAGCATCCCTTAGCTCTTCTTCCTGATGCTCTCCCTCCCCCTACCCCACCCCCTCCAATAGGCCCCAGTGTGTGTTGTTGCCCACCATATGTTTTCACTAAAGAAAACTCACCTCTCATAGGAGCCTTAGTCACTGCACTCAGGCCCATACTCCTTAACTGCTTCTGCACAAGGGAGCGGTTTCTTCCTTCCGTCATATTTTCCTTCCCTCCAATTTCCTTCCCAGGAGCTCTCCTCTCCCTTTGACTTTCAAGTCGTGGTTATCAGATACTTTGTTTTCATCTACTTCTAACTTAATTTTCCCTTTCTTATATTTCCATAATATTTAGTAGGGCTCTACAGAGTCTTCATATTCCAGAAGCCAAAGGATTAAGACTCTACTTGAGACTTTTAAATAATCCACAAATCTAGGTTGTGGGGGGGGAGGTGCATGTATATTATCTACTATTTATACTTCTGTCAGTGATGGCCAGTGCTTCCCAAAAGGTCCTACCTTTTCCATCTTACAAACTATCATTTTACGCTGCTTTTTGTTTTCACATGCCTCAAATCATAATTTATCTTTATAGCTTATATGTAAATATTCTTAAATAGAAGAAACATGCTACCTACCTATTAGAAAATGCATCTCTTTATGAAAACTGAGGCTGGATTTTATGACTCTAATCTCAAGGAAGATGCCAGCTTATGTATTCATATCCTATTGCTACTATAACAAATCATCAAAACTCAATGGCTCAAGCAACACAAATTTACATCTTACAATTCCGAAGGTCAGAGTTCAAAATGGATTTGTGAACTTTCAGCACCAGAACTGCTCACACTACCCTTAAGTTACAGTTATACTGTCCCCTAGGTCCCTGCTCCTTCCCCACTGAGAACCTCTTCTGGTCATTGAATACAGATGAGCCGTGGAGTCTGTCTCTAAGGGAAATATCCTTCTCCCCATTTAGGAGTATTGGCAACAGGCTCAGTCCCCTACAAAGCCTGACTCCAACAAGTTTAATTTTCAAAAATATGTGTAAAGTTGAGGCCCTCCCCCAATTCTAAACTTCCTCCCAAATCCAGCCCTCCTGCCAGTTTCTTTAACTGGGAAAATGTTTGTCTTTATCTCTCTGGAAACATCTTCTTAATGCGAAGCATTCAACTTCCAAGCTTCTTAAGTTTAAAACTGACAATGGACTCTGCAGATCCCAAATTATATATATATATATATTATCTACTGATTAGGGTACACTTGCTTTCTGTCAGAGATATATAAAATTATTGAGGAGAAAAATCCAGAGTATCATGAACTTACTCTAAATAATTTAACTAGGAAACAAAAGAGATTAAAGGAACATTATGTAAATAGCTGACCACAGATTTAATCAATAGAAAAATTAAGAAAATAAAACTACAAAAAACTTTCACCTATTCTTTTTGAATATTCTACTCCTTAAGAGTTGTATTTAGTTTCAGTATTAACAATAACAACAACAACCAGGGACTTCTGTTGGCTATAATCATGCTGTTAATTCACTGTATTTGGTTCCTTCTGCAAAAGCTAGTGTAATCTCCAAAAGACAAGAAAGGATGGTTTAAATTCTGCAAGTACTCCAAAGTAGATGTCTACTGCAGGATGGAGTAAGATTATCTTACACATACACACACACACTCACACAAATGATCAAGGAGAGGTCAAAATTATCACATTCTAGAGGTATTTTAGAGAGAAATAAGATGTTACATTTTTATCTAACCAGATAAAGACTATCAGAGATAAATGTAAAGTCTATACTTAGATCCAAAATCCCAGATTTGTGAGTCTTGATTGAGAAGGTCTGTTTTGAGAACACGTATGCAAGTCATTTGTGCCACCAAAGCCCTCCCACCAGGGCCCCATGGATCTTACAGTCTTAAAATTCTCTGAATCCCATGAGCACGCTCTGTGTACCCAACAGCCACAGGTTATGTTCCTGACCCTTTGTACGTCTCTTTCCACTGGGTACCACTAATTCCCCTTTTGATAACAGCATTCTTTTCACATGTCTTCAATGGTGAAAGATGTGAATCATTGTATCTTACTCAAATAACCTCATATGCTCTTGTAATCCTAAGAACATTTATCCGTATCAGGGATCTGTGGAGGCAGGAAGAATTAACCCCACTAATGCTGATGAGGATCCCTGCACATAGGTCTGAGGTCTGGCAGATCCAAGCATCAGTTTTAAGAAGGTTGACTGTATTATTTATTGTCACAGCCAGGCAACTTCAGAGAGTAAAAGGACTGGCCAGCAGAGGTCAACCCAGCCACTTTCAGGAAAACTAAAACCCTAGCACCAAGATCATTACTGGGCAGGAGGCAGCAAGAATTCCAACCTCAAGGGCAGTTTCTGGGCCTATACTGTGCTCTCCCATTTCCAGAGAAAGCCCAGGCTCATAGAAGCCACGCACACGGGAGCCCTGGGGCTCCCTACTGATTCTGGGTGATCCACTTCAGGAAACAGTCGCTTTCAGAGATCCTTTAATGGTTTTATGGAAAAACAAATTAAAAATAAATTAATAGGACTGATTATTTATGTGACAAAAGAATTCTTTTTACTAAGGATTTCTTCCACTCAATTCCCACTTAATACATGATTAACAATTTTTTGGTGAAAAATTTTCCTCAAAACAATAAGAACAACATCTTTTTATGAATGAATTATTGTATACAATGAAATATATGGTGAACATGTAGATTCTAACAATATAAGAGAATGTGTAAGGATTTGTATCTGAATTGGGGATTCCTATTTATTATTTAAAATAATAATGAAAAGGTTTTCTTCATGATTACTTTTTTTAAAGTTAAGAACTTTTTATTTTGCTTTCTGCTCAATTCCTTAATTTCATTGTTTGTCATTGTATTTAAATGTGATAGTGTGAAGTAACTTTCAGCCTCTGATGTGGCTGAAATGACATGAAGAGAGATTTAATGTGAGTTTTTCAGTTAATTCCATATTGATGGCTCCAGTCATATAGAATGAACTGAAAAAAAGCGGCCGAATCGTTGGCAGAATTGTCTTCAGAATCCTTTTTTTGCACTATTTCAGCCCTGGCCAGATTGGATTCAGGCTCAAATTGTTTCCAATATTGCCTTCTGAATTGGTCAATTTTCTGGTGTGTGTGAATACACCTGTGTTCACAGAATAGCATGCTTTTTCTTTCTTTCTGAAAACTGTCATAATTTAGTGTCTAAAAGGACTTTTCACGGATGGCGTTCAGAAGCTCTTATCAATAGACTTAGAAATATGTGGCTGTCTTAATGGAACTTTCAATGTAGTGGACACATAATAGGGATGATTTAAGAAAAAATAAATCTTCCATTACTCTGAAAACATTTTAGGTTTAAATTAAGTTGGGATTTAAAATAAAAGCAAAAATGACCAAACTGCTATAATTTGTATGTAAGTATTTCTAAGACCGGGGTTCAGCCATGGAACAGGGTTAGCCTCATGCACACTCAGAATAAGACGATGTCCAAATGATGGGATTCGGAGTCCCTGAATGCTCCCCAAAGCCACAATACCATTGTTCCAGTTCAGTTCCTTGTTTCTTTCTGAAATCTGTCCAGACACGAAATTGTTACAAGCCAAAAAAAAAAGTGCATTTTATACTGGTAATTCTGCAAGACAAGGCAAGAAAAAGCACATTCACAGTGGATGCAAATACTGATACTGTGATCATCCCAGAGCAGTCACTGGTGGTTGTGAAGATGGAGGCAGTCAGTGCCTACTAATTTATACATTTATATATTTTTCTCATTTTAATAAAAGAGGTGTGAGGAGAGTGAGAGAAAGATGTGAAAATCTGCAATAGACCCCACCTCCCAAAAAGGAAAAGAAAAGAAATAAACAACTAAACCTCATTCTCAGTATTAAACAATGAACAATACACTTTTCATTTTTTTGCTAGTTTAAGAGGTTAAAACCAAGGAGACACCAATGCCACCTGGGTAAAAGTTAGCGAACAGGTTTGTAGTTTGAATGTCATAGACATCAAACATTTGCCTGGCAGTCCAATGCCCATGATTTTGTTTTGAAGTAGAAATGTAAAAAACATATATTCAACTGACAAAGACATAGGCTCACAAAGTCTTTATAGAGCAGGGCCTACCACGGTGTACTCATGCTGAAACCATGTGATAACCTCCCTGGGTCCATTCCTCTAACACTGTTTGTTTGTTTGTTTATTTATTTATTTATTTTCCCCATGTATGGCCCCTCTTCTGTTGTCTTTGGGACCATTCCTAATCATATGTGTTGACATAAGGAAAATTTGTATAGAACTCATAGGCCTTTTATTATATTTTATTGTGGCAAAACTAGGGACTATAGAACAAATGTTTGTCTGTTTAATTAAATGAACAAATGATATCAAAAATTAAAGCCCAGCTCTGACATTAATAGTATAACTCCCAGGGTTTCCTTTTCTAGAATTATTCTATAATTTCACCATTACTCTTCTCTACACCTAGTGGGTCTGGATCCCAAGCCCAGTATCACCATGCTCAGAGTGAACACATGCAATATAAAAGATGAGGGTCTGATATTGGTTAAGAAGACGAAGAAAGAAAAAGAAGAAGGAGGAGAAAAAAGAGAAGAAGGAGGAAGAGGAGGAGGAGGAAAAGTGTTAATAAACTCTCTTAAGAAAAAGTAATTGATCTGCAGCAAAGTTTTTTAGTCTAAAATCATGAGATGAATAGGGCCACATTGCTCTCCAGGCATGGCTTTGGAAAAACATTATGCATGAGATATAATCAAAATAGGAAATACAATTTTACTGGACAATTCAAACTAAGATAAGGGTAGTTTGTATTTACCGTAAAGTAGATCTTAACATTACCAGTATCAAAAGGTGCCCGTATTCAGATGAGAAAAATGCTGAAATAAAATAATTTTCCAAATACAAAGCATATTTTTTCAAGATATTTTATATTAAAATTTATTTTTCTTAAAACAAAAAGAAACAAAAGAAGGCACCAATGTGGATTATGAAGATGGAGTAAGCCCTCCCATGCCATAATGAGCTTCTTCTCACTAAATGCATTCATGAATCAGGATTCAGAGACCTAGATGAACATGTAAATTTCTAAAATTCCACAAAATAATTTTATTTTAGATAAGGTGATAAAAGCAACTGGTTTGTGTAAACATAAGTAAAATAAAATATATTTTTGAGTAGGTAAAAGTGATAAATCTAAATCTTGGTTGACATAATATGAATGCATTTATCTAATAATTTATAATTTCATATTTTATGTAATTTTTAAATGGTTCTTTGTATAAAAACCATCTTAAATATTATTATCTAAATTTTAATTACATATATTTCTTGTTTATGATTGGAAGTTTTAAGAATATAAGTAAGCAAAACTATAATGGCTTTATTTTTAGATTAAGTAATTCCAATAGACTACTTATTCTAAAATGTCACAAGTAATAAATAGTGGGATTAAGTTTTGAACCCAAGTATTTTATTTACAAATCAGTGCTCCTCTTCTGAGGGAGAATGTTGGAAGATATTTTATGTCTTAATTTAAACATTTATAACATTCTTTTGTAAATATTTTGTTATCAGTCTTGGCTACTAAGCTGTAGCTTTACTATGGCTATGTGAAATAGAAAAAAAAAAAAGAGTACTTTTTCCTACTCTCTTCTCTCAAAACAGCACAATACTTCTGACACCAGATGTATAGGGATTCCTCCCTACATTGCTAGCAGTTAATTCGAATTCAATTTAATTCTGACACTATCTGCCTAGAGATAGTGTCAGATTCTCATGAGTCAGGGCTCAGTCCCACAAGACTGTCCCCACTGAAGATCCCCCTGAAGATTGGGGTTGCAAGCCCTAGGTTATGGCTTATGCTTCTGACCAACTAGTTATAAATTAGGTTTCCCACAATCCCCTAACTGGGTTTTTAAAATTTGCTTAAGTAGCTCACAGAGCTCAAGATAAAACTTACTTTTACCAATTTATTATAAAGGATGTTACAAATGACACAGAGGAACAGCCAGATGGAGGAAATGCACAAGGTGAAGCATGGGGAAAGGGTGTTGATTTTCCATGCCCTCCCCAGGCTCACCACCATCCAGGAACCTCCATGTGTTCTGAAACTAAGCACCTCTGGAACCCAGTTGGGTTTTATGAAGGCTCCAATATGTAGGCATGACTGCTGAAATTACTGGCCATGAGTGATCAACTTCATCTCAACCTTTCTCCCCTCCCTGGAGTTGGAAGGTGGGGCTGAAATTCTCAAGCCTTGTTTCTTTCAGTGACCAGCGCTTATCCCGCAGCTAGAGAGGGGCCCCAGCCACTCTCTTTTATAAGCCATTTCATTAGCTTATAAAAGAAACTCATCTCTCTGGCCATCCAAAGGTCTTATGAGCTGTATGTCAGGAAAGGGGTCAAAGATCAAATATATACTTAATGCCAAAAAGGGTAAGATGTGTTTTGTTCACCTCTGTAATCTTAGCTTCTATCAGAATGCACATATTAGATAGTTCCTAAATTTAGGGTTAATCTGATGATGTCTTCTACCCTGGCTTCAGCTAGCAGCTGTGAGTTACATTGTGCTGGGAAGAAACTATATGTTAATTGATTGGGTCAATGGTTTGATATTAGAAAGCAGACTGTTTCCTTTGAACCTGGAAAAATTTGCTTGGAGGAAAAAGTGATTATCTATATGTCTGGATTCGTCATGTATATGCCAGCACACATGGCTTCAGACAATACCCTCAAAATAGCAAAACTTGTCTTTGGGGTTGTTTATATCAACCTAAAATAATCGAAGGGATCAGAATCCAGTTTTTAAAAGTTTATTCAAGCAAAACAGTAGGTGGAAATGGTCATCTGGGAAACACAAACTCCAGAGAAATGGCGTCAGTGCTCCAAAGTTAAAAGTTAAGGTCTTGCTTATATATAGGGAGAAAACCAAGAAATTTAACAGGATTGCAACATTTTCCATATAATTCTGATTTATGAGTTATAATAATTTAATTAGTTACAGTTTGTTTTTCATACAACTTTCCTTTCCAATTTAAAAATGTAATACTTATCATGTCATCTTAGAAAATGTGGTAGACATAAAGCCTTTTTGTAAGAGGTGAAAGGGAAGTTAATATATAATGAAGATCAATAGTGGGAGGGGAGGAGTCTTCCTTAGAACCCTTTAGTCATTTATCACATTTTATAAAGCAGTGCAGATGAGGAAGAAGGCTAATCTGTAATCAGAGAAACAGAGGTCACAGCTGCCTAGGTCACAGCTGCCTATCACATGACCTAGACCCCATAATCACACTCCTGTAAGTCTCAAAATAATTTAAAATTCCAACCGCTTAGATTTTGAATTAGTAATCTTCACACTTATACCATTTTTTATTCTTTGTCACATTACATTGTAAAATCTGCTTTCCAAAGAAAAAATAAAAAGAAGAAAGAAAAAATTTATCAGGAACCATTTATACCTTAGAAAATGTGTGTCACCTTGTTCCCACTCTTAGGCTTATGTGCTCCTCAAGCTTTGTGACTAACCATACTATGTCCAGCCATTAGGTCCCATGACAAAATTAAACATGAAGTATTTCAGAGTAGGCAGAGGACTATTATTTTGAGAACATATGTTTTGTATTTTAAATCAAAAAGTATCTGAAACAGGTCTCAATCAAGTTAAAAGTTTATTTTGCCAAGGTTAAGGATAATGACCTGTAACACAGCCTCAGGAGGTCCTGAGAACTTGTGCCCAAGGTGGTTGGTTACAGCTTGGATTTATACATTTTAGAGAGACAAACATTACAGCCAAAGACATAAATTGATACATGGCAGGTATACATTTGTTTGACCTGAAAAAGTGGGACATCTTGAAGTGAGGGCTTACTGGTCATAGGTGGATTTAAAGATTCCTGACTGGCAGTTGGTTGAAAGATTTAAGTTCTGCCTGAAGAGTTGAAATCAGCTTAAGTTTAGGTAAGAGGAGAGTTGTGGAAGCCAAGGCTTTTGTCATATAGATGAAGCCTTCAGGTGCTGGCTTCAGAAAGAACAGATGTGAATGTCTCTTATCAAAGGTGTCAGACTCTCTGGAGAGACCTAGTAAGGGAAAGTGATTCTCCACAGAATACAAACTCTTTCATAAGAGACAGCTTTGCAGGGCCATTTCAAATTATATCCAAAGAAATGTATTTTGGGGTAAAAATACTTTGATTTCCTTTCAGGGCCCCTTATCTTTCATGTGATGTTATACCAGAGTCAGGTTGGAGTTGGTAACTTACTGCTGCAAAGAGTCTGTTCTGTCAGTCTTAGGATCCCCATATTAATGTTAGTGCTGGTTTGAACTCCAAAGGAGGAGAGTACGATGAGGCGTGTCTGACCACTCCCTCTTCCCATGTTGGCCTGAACTAGTTTTTCAGGTTTGCTTAGGTCCCATTGGCAAGGGAAGGGTCCCATGCAGTCTTTTGTGGGGGTGGGCAGAGCTTAGAATTTTGTTTTTGATTTACAGTATCTATGTAATTTGAATCTAAGAATAAAATCTAAGAAATCTGACTTTATTACCTATGCATTCAGTTACCACACGGCATTGCTATAGAACAGCAGTTTTCCAATGTTGATTTGCAGGTCACTGGAAGACCTAAGTTCGACTCAGCATGTCTGAGGAGTCAAAACTATTTTCTAGGCCGGGCGCGGTGGCTCACGGCTGTAATCCCAGCACTTTGGGATGCCTAGGTGGGCAGATCACAAGGTCAGGAGATCGAGACCATCTTGGCGAACACGGTGAAACCCCATCTCTACTAAAAATACAAAAAAATTAGCTGGGCATGGTGGCAGGTGCCTGTAGTCCCGGCCACACAGGAGGCTGAGGCAGGAGAATGGCGTGAACCCGGGAGGCACAGCTTGCAGTGAGCTGAGATTGCGCCACTGCACTCCAGCCTGGGTGACAGGGTGAGAGTCCGTCTCAAAAAAAAAAAAAAAAAAAAAATTTCTAACAACTTGAAGACAAAATTTGACTTTTTCACTGTGGTACTGATGGAGCCAAATCAGTAGTGGGTAAAACTGCAGAGGCCTTAGAACAAATCAAGACTGGTGGCACGAAAATGCACTGGGAGTCATTGTATTTCTCAGCTACCATGTCCTCACAGTAAGGGAGAAAAATATGTTTCACTTAAGACTATACTTTATGTAAACATTATTAATTTTGTTAAATTTTGAACCTTAACAGCTCATCATTTTACCATTTGTTTACCAAATTGGGAGTGTTCAAAAAACACTTCTGCAGCATTCTAAAATGTACTGATAGACTCAAGCAAAAATAATCATGCAAATGTTTGAGTTGTGATCCACAGAGTCAATGCAAGTCAAATTGAAATCTCATCAGGTTTTTAAATGGAGATTTTAAATGATTTTGCTAAAATATATGTGAATATAAAACATACTAAAGATACCAAGACAATATTGAGAAAAAAAAACAGTGTTGAAGGATTCACACTACCAAATTTTAAGGTTTGTTACAAAGCCCCCCTAATTAAGATAGTGTAATATTGGTTCTTGAAGAGTGTATTAGTCTACATGAGATGCTGTATTAGTTAGAGTTTTCTAGAAGGACAGAACCAATAGGATATATATATATATATACTATATATATATGTATATATATGAATTTATATATAAAATCTAAGAAATCTGACTGTATTGCATATATATATATATATATATATATATATATATATATATATATATATATGTAAGTTTATTAAGCCTTAACTCACATGATCACAAGGTCCCACAAGAGGCCATCTACAAGCTGAGGAGCAAGGAGAGCCAGTCCGAGTCCCCAAACTGAAGAATTTGGAGTCTGATATTTGAGGACAGGAAGCACCCAGCACCACAGAAAAACGTGGGCCTGGGCCGGGCTCGGTGGCTCAAGCCTTTAATCCCAGCACTTTGGGAGGCCGAGACGGGCAGATCATGAGGTCAGGAGATCGAGACCATCCTGGCTAACACGGTGAAACCCCGTCTCTACTAAAAAATACAAAAAAAAAAAAAAAAAAAAAAACTAGCCGGGCGAGGTGGTGGGTGCCTGTAGTCCCAGCTACTCTGGAGGCTGAGGCAGGAGAATAGCTTAAACCCGGGAGTCGGAGCTTGCAGTGAGCTGAGATCCGGCCACTGCACTCCAGCCCGGGCGACAGAGCAAGACTCCGTCTCAAAAAAAAAAAAAAAAAAAAAAAAGAAAAATGTGGGCCTGGAGGCCAGGTCAGTCCATTCATTTCACGTTTTTTTTTTTTGTCTGCTTTATATTCTAGCCATACTAGCAGCTGATTAGGTGGTGCCCACCCAGATTGAGGGAGGGTCTGCCTTTTCCAGTCCACTGACTCCAATGTTAATCTCCTTTAACAACACCCTCACAGACACAGCCAGGATCAATACTTTGCATTTTTCAATCCAATCAAGTTGACACTCGGTATTAACCATCACAGATCCCATAATAAAATGTGATAGACTCGGTGGCTGAAACATAGAAAAAGTGTTTCTTGCCATTCTGGAGGCTGGGAAGTCCAAGATGAAGGTGCCAGTAGGTTCAGTCCGTCTTTCTGGCTTACAGAAGGCTGCCTTCTCTCTGTGTTCTCGCGTGATGTAAATAAAGGGAGTGAGAGAAGAAGAGAGGGAGAGATCAATTTCTTTTTCTTGTTAACCTACCAATTCTATCAGATTACAGCCCCAGCCTTATAACCTCATTTAATCTTAATACTCCCTCCTAAAAGCCCTATCTTCAAATACGGTCACATTTTGGGTTAGGGCTTCACTGCATGAATTTAGGGATGGGGGCAGGGGTGAGGGCACCATTCAAGTGTAATTGTGTAGTTAGCGAGTGAGCGGGTATGACCAGGCGCACCTGACTTGCCGTCTTGTTACGGCTGGGAACTCAGTTTTCAAGGTTACTCTAGGGTCCCTTTGACAAAAAGGGGGTCCATTCTGTCAGTTGGAGATTTTATTTTTATTTCTCACTCTTACCACACACAAGATTAAATAGTGGATTGTAATTCAAATGTGAACAAGTAAAACAATACAGCTTCTAAGAGTTAATATCAGAGAAGATATTCATGACATTAGGGCTGACAAATATTTATTACACAGGACACTGAAAAAGCAGTAAACGTTAAGGAAAGATAGATCCTTTGAATTAAATTAAAATTAAATGTGTATTTATTTATTTTTTCAAAAGACATCATTAACAGAGTAAAATGCTAGCCAAAGACTAGATTTATATATCTAACAAAAGACTTATCTCTAGATTATATCAATAATGCCATAAATCAGTCAACCAAATAGAGAGAATTGAAAAAAAAGTTGGCAAATGCTTCATGAAAACTAGCTAAATTTCATGGAACGAAACAGGAAAACAGGAAAGACGGTAAGAAGAAAGGAGAAAAGCAAAGAAAGAAAATCTGAAAGAAAAGCCCTGCAAAATTTAATGTGAGTGACACTCAGGCTGGCTACAGCTGTAATGATGGGGAATATCATGTGTTGATAAGAATGTGAAACCACTGGAACTCTACAAACTAGAGGTGGGAGGGAAAATATGTATAAACTGTATTTGCTAGTATTGACAGAAGCAGAACATACACTTATTCTACAAAATATGTATATATGTGTCTCCAAATATATGTTATCGAATACTCCTGTTATTATATTGCTCCTACTATCTCGTTCATATAGCCCAGCACTGGAAACAACTCACATGTTGATCAGCCTTTGAATGAATATTTTCTGATATACTCATTGCTTGCATTCTTGTATAGTAATGACAGTGAAGGGAGCATGGCATATGTTAGTAAAACCATAGGAATGAATCTCCTAAACCACCATCTTGAGCAAAGGAAGTCAGACACAGAAGTGTACATACCAAATGAGTTCATTTCATGAAGTTAATCTGTATTTTTAGAAATCATTCATTAATTTTGAAAATAGTAATGACCAGGAGGACCCCATATAACACTTCTGCCTAACTGATAACGTTTTAGTTATTTACATGGGTGGTAATCATGCAACCAAAAATTTATTAAGCTATACATACGATTTATGGACTTTTTGTTTGGATATTTTACTTCAATAAAAATGGTTACTGGGACCGAGCACAGTGGCTCGTGCCTGTAATCCCAGCACTTTGGAAGGCTGAGGTGGGTGGATTGCTTGAGCTCAGGAGTTGGAGACCAGCCTGGGCAACCTGGTGAAACCCTGTCTCTATTAAAAATACAAAAATTAGCCAGTGTGGTGGTGCGTACTTGTAGTCCCAGCGAATTGCAAGGTTGAGGTGGGAGGATCACTAGAGTCCAGGAGGTCCAGGCTGCGGTGAGCCGAGATCGCACCACTGCACTTCATCCTGGGTGACAAAGTGAGACCCTGTCTCAAAAAAAACAAATGTTTACTGGGGAAAAGAAAACAGCAAACTACTTCTGGTGAGATTCTTAAAAGCAATGATCTGGAAAATATTTTGCATCAGTATTGCCAGAGGTAGCTACCATTTGGCTTTTGTTCCTTGACACTGCTCTGCCTAAGTTTAGACTCTTGTCATTGGCCATGCTAGAAAAACTCCTCTTTCTCCTTCCTCCCTTTATTCCACAAGCCATCATATTCTTCCCAAAGCATGTTTCCTCAAGTTTGTCTCTTCTTTGTTTAAACAACACTGGATTCCCATTATGGTACAGGATAAAGGACGAGGCTGCAAATATGTCATCTGGAATCTTTTGTGATTGTGGTCTACGCAGGCACACTATTACTCTTCAGTATCCTTCCTCTTTCCTGGTTCCATAGGCAGCCTCTGTTAGATGACAGAGCATCCAAACCTGGCCAGGATACCGCAATACCCTGCAGGTAGCACAAGAGGATGTAAGTGCAAAGACTGCACAGCCAGGCTGTCCAGTGCTGGAGTGTGATTCAGAGCTGTTCGGGATTCAGTTGCAGCTCCATGTAGTTATCTGGTAGTTGTACTGATTCCCTGATAATCCTAGTAATTTTCTCCTCAGGAGAAACTCTCAGTTCCTGCGCATTCTGGTGCCGCAACAACAAACAGGCTCAGTTTCTTCTTGCTCTGATTATTAACGACTGGATAATGCTTCTCTTTTGTTATCCGGTGCAATTATTCTCAGAGTTGGCTTTGGACGTATTTTAGCGACCATTTTTTAGGTTTTTTGGCTCTTAATGGTGGGAGATGCAATTCCAAGACCCCCCTCATTCTCTGCTAATGAGCCAATAGATATTTTTATGAGAATCAAACACATACCCGTAATTCAGTCAGCTGTAGCAAGGTGGTGGAGTCCCAGGGAAAACCTGTGGTTGCTCTTTGGAAGGGACTCTTCAGAAAGGGGCTGCAAACATGAGAAGCATTCAGAAAACCCCGTTGCTTCTCAAACATGTAGTCTTTTTAAATCACACGCTAGTATAACCTTGCATATTCATTCTCAATTCTCTCCACTCAAAATTAATTGGACTGTTTTGCATTTGCTTGTTTATAATCCACATCGTTTGTAACTTCAAAATAGTACTTTTTTAGAATGCGAGTTATTAACGTGTCAATATTTCCTACCAAGGTGAAAGTGGAGACACTGTTCAATGTTCTATTTCCAGAGACGACTTTATGTTGCTGTCCTAATCAATTTGGACTGTTATAAAAAATATCTTAGACTGGGTAACTTATAAACAGCACGAATTTATTGCTCACAGTCCTGGAGGCTAGAAAGTAAAATATCAAGGTGCCAGCAGATTCAGTGTTGGTGAGAGCTGGCTTTCTTTGCTTCAAAGACAGTGCCTTCTTGCTGCATCTTCACATGGAAGAGGAACTCTCTCCTTGTGATAAGAGCACTAATGTCATTCATGACTTAATCACTTTCCGAAGAACCTGCCTCTTAATACTGTCTCACTGGATGTTAAACATACTCGTATTAACGTATGAATTTTGGAGGGCAACAGTATGCAGACCATAGAAGTTGTCTTGCTCAAAATTAATTCCACCGAATCAGTGAATTGGTAGAATAGCTGTTTACATCCCTGAAAAGGAATGCCCCATATCATGTGGGAAGTTCACATTAAACTCCGCCTGAGAAGGCTGGCTGCCTAGAAGTCATGTTCCTATATGACCTCAAGTGGTCATTCATTTGCAACAAAGCCCATCGCCCCGTATCAGTCTGTGGGTGAAGGGCAGAAGGGAAGTAGCATGGAGGACTGGCTGCTACATGTCATTCACCATCTCAATAATCCTCACAGTCCGATTTGAAGTACTTATGGCTGTTTTCAATTCATAGATGAAGAAAACAAGGTCCAGAGAGGTAAAAAGCCTTGTCTAAAGTCTACACTGCTAGTAGTTAATGACATCCAAACAATATGTCAGATATACATCATTCCTCTAGACTTTTACTGCCTGCAGGGATGGCCAAGCTGGATCCACTGGCCCAGGTCAAGGTCTGCACTGAGTCTGCCTCAGGGCTGGGCACCCTGGTACTGTTCTGGCATGTTCATTTGCCCATCTCACTCTTCCTGCTTCTCTTTTACGTTTGCAAGACATGGTATTGTGCCAGCAAGGCTGAAGAAGTTTCACAAAAATGTTATAGATATGCTTTGATTATTTTGTGGAGGTTAAGTATGTTCTCTTCTAAACTCCCCCTAGAAAGGGAGGGAGACTAAGTGGACTAAGGCCCATAGTCTGTTTTATTACAATTATCATTTTGTAAATATAGTTTTCTTTGGTGCTTTCACACTACAACAGCAGGGTTGAGTGACTGTAACAGATGCCACAGGAGTCACAAAGCCTGAAGTATTTACACCTGACCTTTACAGAAAAAGTTTGCCAAGCCCTGTACTAGGAAATCAAGGATGCCATTCTTCTTATGTTATGAGGGCCCAGTGGAGGCCATTTCCAATTCATGCTGTTTCCTGCTTGTGTCATAAATTAATTTACAAACTAGGCTTTAGGCTCTTTATTGTTATAGCAGAGTTCAAATGGGCCTGCTTAGGTGCTAGATTTTTAAAAAGGAGAGAGAGAGATGCACAGAAAACGTTTACTGTTTATCATGTACCATCTATATAAGAAGGGTGTGCAGGGCACACTGGTGCACAGATGAGGAAGTATATGATTTTTTCTGAGTCAGAGGAGATACAAATTGGAGGGTTGAATGTGGCTGATGAAGGATGAGCAGAAGTTCTTCAGGGAAAGTGGAAGGGAGAGCATCCTCAGAAAGGGAAATAAGAGAGAGGAGAGGCCAAAAGAAACAGCAGCGAGTGTGGCAAGTGGGTCACTGGCTCGGGAGCATGGCAGCGAGGACTAGAGAAAACCACTGTGATATTTTAGGCCAGAAAGGGTATGATGTTTTGAGTGGGATTGAGATGATGACTCAGCAGTTTGACAGCACATGTAATGATCTCTATTTACCACGAATCCCTTTTCCTGGTGCCTAGCACAATCCTATGTACATAGAATTTGTTTCATACATATGCATGCGACCTAGACCTATCATTACTAAAAGTATTTAGAGTTAGTTCCATCTTCCAGCACCAAAAACAGTGATTCTGACCCGCTGCTTCTGGGACTCTGAGCCATCTCTCGACACCGTCCATGAATCCACACGATGTGTAGGAGGTGGGGTAGATTATCCCGATGCTAAATTCCCTATTGCCCTTTAAACTGTAGGATAGAATTGTAGAAGTCATGTGGCTGAGCTATATTAGAAAGAACAAGCACAAACTATCTATTAAGAGTAGTAAAAATACCTTTATTTGTAGAAATGCTCAATCTAATTTCTGAATTTCTTGGCTAGGGAGCAAAGACATTAAATAAACATAAGATATTATTATGAATGCAATAAACTGAGCCATAACCTTTTTATAAGAGAAGAACAGATACACTGAACCATGTTTCTTCCTTCAGATGAAAAGTCAATTAAAAATAGAGTCTAATAATTACACTTAAACTCACCTTTGTTCTTGTGTCATGGACCATTTAGGGTCATGGTCACTTAAAATATTCTGGCAATCACACCACTGTTTACTACTATTATTTGATTCTAAGATATCCGTATGACGGCCACTAATGGTCACAATTAAGAATGACTACTAATGACAAGACCCACTGCACACCTGTGCTTGCACCGGACATGGTCATATTCACTGTCTTCAATCCTGACAACCTCATTCAAATATGTTCAGCGCAGGGAACTGATTCAGGTTGTTCACTATCACAGGTGAGTACAGGTTTAAATATGCACATGGCTATTACATGGGCATAATGCCTGCAGTTCTAGAGTAAAAGACAGGGATCATCTTAGAGATGGAGAAGACACTCCTGATGGTAGAAATTACATGATTCATTTAAATAAAACTTAGAGTTTCCTAGCACAGTTGGCTGCTGGTTTCAGTCTCTGTTTATTGGAATTTGGACATCAGCATGCCTTGGACTTGGACTGTTTGTTTTACCACCATGACCCCAGAGCCAAGATTGCATGTGCTCAATAAATATCAGTTGAATGAACAAACAAATAAGCAAATTATTAATTAAAAATTAATGGAAGATTTTTTATTTGTCAACATAATTGCCTATAATTTCTTCTAAAGCATGATTTTCTAGTGCAATTAAAATGGCTACATTTATTAAGTAATGCAACAAACAAAAATCCTGTTTTAACACATATCTTTTCTCCAAGGTAGCAATATATAAATAATAACACAAACCCAAACTCTAATTATCTTTAAAACTGTGTTATGCCAAAAAACCCTTAAGTGGCTTCTGGTGTGCATTTTAAATTTGTAACACCTGTATAATAAGGACACTGAATTTCCTCTATGCATCAGAGATCCACAATATCCATTCGATGCCTCCAGAAATAAATACGTATCTACAGACCATTTCTTCAGCAAAACAACTATAAATCTAGTAGATTCTCTAGACACACATTCGTTTTCTAAAACGAGAAAGTTGAGGCAGAAAGTTGTGACATGGTTTTCTTTTTTAGTTTTTTTGAGACAGAGTCTCATTCTGTGGCCCAGGTTGGAGTGCAGTGGTGCGATTTTGGCTGACTGCAAGCTCCACCTCCCGGGTTCACACCATTCTCCTGTCTCAGCCTCCCGAGTAGCTGGGACTACAGGCGCCCACCACCACGCCTGGCTAATTTTTTGTATTTTTAGTAGAGGTGGGGTTTCACCGTGTTAGCCAGGATGGTCTCGATCTCCTGACCTCATGATCTGCCTGCCTCGGCCTCCCAAAGTGCTGGGATTACAGGCGTGAGCACCCCCGCCTGGCCGTGACATGGTTTTCAAAGCACCAGGTGTTCTTGATTTTATTCTGTTCACTGAATGTTTATCTTCCAACAAATATTTTCTATACAATTTCTCAAGATAAAATATCCTATTTATTGTAAAGCATTCTTTTCAAATTTCTAGGGACCTAGACTTTGGCAATTGGTACCACATTATATTTTGGGGGATATCCACAGAAACAACTACGTGCCTTTTCGTGGTATTTAATATAAGTGCTTACAATCCTTCCTACAGACAGTCACTACCCCACTCTCATGAGGGCTTAAGTTTGAAGTCTGTCTGCCTTGCCCTCAGGTTTTCACTATGTTCTTCTCATGAAATATTTAACATGAAATAGAAATAAAGTATTGCTTGGGAATTACCTCTCATATTTTGTATAGGGATGGGAGAAGGTCTGAAAAGTTTGCTACTTCTGATAACCTATTTTGGAAGGGCAACATTTATCTCCCTGTGACTCAGAGAGTAAACATATTAACTATATCAAACAGTAAACTTCAAATATCGACCTATCTGGCCTTTAAGAATCAGTAAAAGATAGATTATCTATTGTTGTATGGTATCTGGATTGTCCTTCTTGTTCTCATATAAGAAACTATTGTAGTAAAAAATATGTGTAACTTACAGTCACATGACCATTCTAATCATGAACATTTGCTGTTTGCATGCACTATTTAGAAAATTATTTGCTAAATAAATATGTAGCAAATTGTTTTAGATGCAACTAACAGCAACAATTAAAAAAACTCATGAAACAAGCAGTTATTGGAAGAATATGTAAGAGGTCACACAAGGAAGGAAATGTGAAACAACCAGTCCTTGAGAATAGAAACCATGTTGACTTAGGGATCTGGTTGGTGGAAAATAACAGAACAACTCATTGAATATCTCCTGCAGGATTGATTAACTTTGCCTGCTATTACTATGCACATATTCCAGTCTCCTTGGTAAAAGTATGTGATTGTGTAGTTCAGGTCATAAACAACTCCATGACCAGGAGTGGTATTAGGAAACTCAACTTCCAGAATGTTATTCATAGCTGTAAGAGGTAGAAAAATTCCTAGGTAGACAGGGGCAGGTCCCCAGTGAAACTCAACCTTCAAGCCAAAAACGTCCTGAAACCTGAAAACCAGGCTGCCAGATGACCCAGAGCGAGAACTTCCTCAGTACCGTTTAGCCAATCTAGTGGTACTTTTTCCAGGCCTGCCCATGGACCAATCAGCATACACTCCCCAATTTTGAGTATGCAAAAACCCTGGACTCAGCCACATGTGGGGACTACTCGCCTTCGGATAAGGGCTCCTCACTTTGGGTCACCTCTCATGTTGAGAGCTGCTCTGTAAATCAATAAAACTTTTCTCCACCTTGTTCACTCTCTGGTTGTCCACATAATCTCATTCTTCTTGGATGTGGAACAAGATCCAGGACCTGCTGAATGGCAAGTGTGAAAGCAGCCATAACACTGTAGCCCTCATGCCTTCACTGGTGCTGGGCAGTCAGCCCCCATGACAGGAAGCTGTGGCAAGGCAGGGCCGGACCAGGCCAGGAGATGTGGGCCTAAGCAGGGTGGTGGGACCAAATGAGCCATAACATAAACAAGCTGAAACACATTCCTGGCCAGCCTGCCCAGCTGCAGGCAGTGACCCACTCCCATTCTCCAGACTACCAAAGAAGAGCTCTGACCCTTCTGGAGGCCCAGACCTTAGGTTTCCCTGAGCCAGAACTGTGACCTACTGTAACACCCCCTTGGGATTCTGCAGTTGCTGACGTACCAAGTTTTTGGGTGTCACTATGTCCCCTTTGCCCAGATGCCAGTACCCAAAGCAGAAGATGCTTGAGGCATGCCTGGTCCAGCCACAACCTCGCACGGGGGCTCACACCTACGCTGGTGGCTGGAGCGGTCCGCCCCGTTGCAGCAGCCAGTGTATCTGGCCGTGCACTGCGGCCAGACCCCACACTCGCTTCCTTACACACCCCTCGCCACTCTGCACCTGTCTCATCCAAGGCGAGAGTGGAATCTGGGCCAATAGCATGAGCCAAGCACAGCCTGCCAGGTAAGTGGGCGGAGCCAGCTCAGTGGTCACAAGTGAAACTTGGGGAGAGACGCCACCAGCCACAGAAGTTTCCACATGGTGAAGTGGCACCAAAAGAATCCTGGGCCACTATGACCTGAGTGTTTGTCTCTCCCCCAGATTCACAGGTCAAAATGTAGTCATTGATGTGATGCTTTTAGGAAGTAGAGCCTTTGGGAGCTGATTAAATGGTTACAAGATTAGAGGGTCTCCTCCCCATAAATGGATCAATGCCCTTCTAAAAGAGACCTGAGAGAGACCCTTCACTTCTTCCACCACATGAGTTCAAAGGCAGAAACTGCCTCAATTAACCAGAAGCTGGCCCCTCACCAGACTCTGCATCCGCTGGCTCCTTGACCTTGGACTTCCCAGCCCCCAGAATTATGAGAAGCAAATTTCTGTTGTGTATAAGGTGACTTATTTGTGACATTTTTTTTACAGCATTCAAAATACACTAAGAGGCAGGGTCACTGAAACCTTTGCAAAAGAGGAGAGGTAGTTTTCAGAGAGAAATTCACAGGGATTTCCCCCAAAATAGAGATGAGCACTGGGAAGACAAGCAAAACAGGCAAGTTTCCACCAGGGAATTTTGAAAGGAAGCCACATTTTTCTTCAGTGTGTGGGCAGACCACTTGAATCCCCTTGGTTTTGGAGTCTTTCCAATAGATTTAACATGGCTTTTGTATATCACTGAATTGGATTCAGTGATCATTCAGAAAGCTTGTTGTGAGGCTAGATGAATATTATCAGGTTGACTATATCTAGTATACCTCCAGAGATTAAAAACCCAACAATATGTACTAATTTCAAATTAAGCAAAATGCTTTTCTTGATATGACAACAGAGTAGAGAATTTTTGGTATCATAGGGTCAACTTATTAATGCCCATTATTGCAAAGTGCTCTAGGCCCAGGAGGTAAAATAGAAGTGGACCTGTAAATTATCTATTGCTTTTAAAAAATATCATTGAAATAAAATAAAAAAAAGAACCCTGCAGGCAGATGATGTTTTTGGATGTCTCTGGTAGTTGATATGTGTAGCACCCCACAGGATGTTATTTCAGAAGGAATCACCAGTAAACCACATGCATCCAAAATGGAATATGCCTCAGCTGTTTTCCACTTACATGAAGTTAGGGTAATGATTTACCTGGATTGAGCCTGGTAGAGGGAAGGGGTTGGGGAGATTGCGAGGGGAGGAGATGGAAGGAAGTGAGAAGAGGGATGATGGTAAGTTCTTTAAGTGTAGAATGTTCAAGTTAGAAGGTACCCTAGAGATTATTTAGTGCAAGATTCTTGTTTTATAGATAAGAAAACTGAGGACCAGAGTGGGGAGGTCTTTAAGATCATATATTTTCAAAGTCCTCAAGTAGGATAAATTAATTGGATTTCCAAAGGAGAGGACCTATTTCATAGAGAAAGAAGCCTGGTAATGTAGGAGAAGAAATCTCAGAAGAAGAGTTAATAAGACAAAAAAAATTCGGCAAGACATTGCTTTTGTTTGGCTGCAAATTTCAAATTCTATTAATCCTACCTTTACTGACTTGCATTTTATATACTACTTAGAAGAATTCATCTGATTGGAGACCACAGCCTACAGGTTCTTATGAGAAAAAGAGTATGCTCTTCAAAAAGTGTAAAAGGAAGAATAAATGAAATATAAGAAAATTCTTTAATGACTTTATTTGTATGTGTGCTTATAAGTCTATAAACACAAATACAGTCACAATAAATTTGTTCAGGTAAAGTAGCTCATCTTGAAGCCTCTGTTTCAAGCTAGCGCGTTTTCTTTCCTGTTAATCTTGATGTTGACGTCCTAGGTTTAAGGTACACTACTTTGGGGAATCACGGTGTTTTTCACAAGTGTTAATTAAGTACATTTATACATCATTTACATTGATGAATGTTATTCATGTCTTCATAGGTGGGAATGGAGGAAACATTTGAAGAGATTGGTGTTTGAGCATCCTAGCTGAGTTGAGAATCTGTGCTCAGCTATGCAGACTTTAAACTCTTCTTCCTTAGCCATGCCCAAATCCCAAACCTTGGCAATCAATGTGCATTTTTTCCCTTTATCCCATTTTATCCAGCCTGTCTGTATCACAGGATTTTTGTCCAAGGATTAAATCTTTCCATGTATCTTGAGTGCCTCAAAATCTACAAAGATCTGAGGAGTTTTGTCCCTCCAAACACAAATCATTTGCCTTACTGTGAGCTTGGTTCAGCCTTGCCTAAGAATGCACTTCTTCTGGTTTCTGGAAGAGTAAACAGAATGAAAGGAAATGCAATTTTCACTTAACATGATAGTAGCAGTCCCCTTGACAT
Source organism: Rhinopithecus roxellana (assembly GCF_007565055.1). Lineage (NCBI taxonomy): Eukaryota > Metazoa > Chordata > Mammalia > Primates > Cercopithecidae > Rhinopithecus > Rhinopithecus roxellana. The sequence continues at coordinate 52,160,044 of NC_044565.1, read as the reverse complement.
CATGACAGTATATTGAAACAAATGAGTGAGATTCTTTTATTAGAAAATCAATAATTCTTTGCATCGATTTCACTGAGTAATGCACAATGGAAAGAGATAGGGAATCAGACATGGGTTCAAGTCCTGGCTCTAGAGTTCCTTGGCTATGCATTTTCAGACAAGCTGTGTCATTGCTCTGAGCTTTAGTGACTTCATCTACACACAGGGATTACAATGATACCCTCCTCACATGATCAGCATGATAATCAAATATAAGGATTTCTTTTTGTGAACTACATTACTAGCAAATACGTTGCCATGGTAAATAGCTCCAAAACTAAGGTATTTGTTTGGATATGCAGATCAGTCTTTATTAGTTATAAAATACCAATAGAAATTTAGTAACTGAGATAACAGCCTAGTACGTTTTTTCCCTAGAATAATTTATATTCACGAGATATTCCTTTAAAAAAAGTTCTCAAGATATTAGTATCAAATTAGACAAAATAATTAATTCTGAAATAATTACCCAATTAGATTGATTGAAGTATCTCTAGTGAAAATGATTTAATTGAATGCTAGGGGCTATTTGTAAGCAAAACTATTCTCTCTCTCTCTCTTTCTCTCTCTCTCTCTTTCCTCTGTGTGTGTGTATGTGTGTGTGTGTGTGTGTAATTTGCATATATGTAGATGGATGGTTGGATGGATGGATAGATGGATGGATTGATGGATGGATGGATAGAAGGATGGATAGACAGATAGGTAGATAGATAGGTAGATAATGGTATGGACTCCTTTAGAAGAAAATAATGGGAAGGTAGGAAAAGGGAATGGTGGGTTCAAAGCAGAGTTTCTTGACCCTGGGATTTGGGGTGGGGTGAAAACCAGTAGAATTCTAGGGAGTACACTCTAGGAAAGTTTCAAGAAAATTCTGACATCAATTTTGCATGACTTAAGACTTTCACCTGTAAATGTCCCATCTTTGCAAAAACAATTAGGGGAAACTTAATCTAGTCAAAAAGTGTCACTTCGGACTTTCTCCTCCAAATAATCTCTCGATTGCCTCAAATTTAAGCTTTCTGAACCATGAGTCTGGTGATGCCACTTTGGGATGCCAGTCTTTCTGTGCCTCCTGATGGCCAGATAAGTTAAAAAGTTATTCAACCTGGTGTTGGAGAGCCTCTAAGTGGGGTGCCAGTTTACAGACTTGTCCTTTAATCTTAACCATCATACCCCTTTTCCTTTCAGAATTTCCTGAGCATAGGGTATCCTTCTTTATAAAACCTCCTTAACACTCTTTATTAACATTTAAGGCAACAGAAACCAAACCCAAATACACTTAAATAACAAAAGGAAATGTTTGTCTCCTATAACTGGGAAACAGGAGGACAGCTGGCTTTAGACCCTTTTGGAACCTGAGCTCAAGAAATCTTTCTCTTTCCATCTCTGACCTCTGCTTCCTTGCTCGGCTTTGCTCCTTCTTCTCACTGTGTTTGGCTCTCTCCTGGCAGCCAGGAAATAATTCTTCAGGCACCATCCCCTTAAAATTCAGAAACTCAGGGGACAAAAGAAACTTCTGTCCACGGCAGGGACCAAGGATCAAGCCTCAGGGAAGACACAGGCCCTCCGTGGACTGAGAGTAGGGCAGGAGAGACAGTAACAGTTCACAAGATCTCAAAATACGGAGTCCCTTAGTCAGGGTTCTCCAGAGAACAGAAGCAACAGGATGTGTGTGTGTGTGTGTGTGTGTGTGTGTGTGTGTGTGTGTGCGCGCGCACACTGGCGCACACAGAGGGAGAGAGAGATGTTAAGGAATAGTCTGATATGATTATGGAGACTGGAAGGATCTGTCAGCAGGTTGGAGATGCAGGAACAGCTGATGTTGGAGTTGAAGCTTGGAGACCGGCTCCTGGCAGAATTTCTCCTTGCTCAGTGGAGATTAGTCTTTTGTTCTACTCAGACCCTCAAGTGACTGAATGAGGCCCACCCACATTAGAGAGAGAAATTTGCTTTACTCAGAATCCACAAATTTAAGTGTAAATCTCATCCAAAAACTCTCTCAGATAAATATCCAGAATAATTTTTTTTGTTTTACAGAGTTTCACAATGTCACCCAGGGTGGAGTGTAGTGACGCAGTCTGGGCTCACTGCAAACTCCGTCTCCTGGGCTCAAGCGATTCTCATGCCTCACCCTCCCAAGTAGCTGGGATTACAGTCGCCCACCACCACACCTGGATAATTTTTGTATTTTTAGTAGAGACCAGGTTTCACCATGTTGTCCAAGCTGGTCTCGAGCTCCTGACCTCACGTGATCCACCCGCCTTGGCCTCCCAAAATGCTGGGATTACAGGCATGAGCCACCGCGCTGGGCTCCAGAATAATGTTTAACCAAATATCTAGATACCTTGGCTCAGCTAAGTTGACATAATGTAACCATCACCGGGAGTTTACTTTGCAAAGAAAATGCAGACTGTGTTACCAGATGGCAGGAGGAATTGCTTTAGGTGTGTATTATTCACATATCCTCACTTTCCTAGCACATATTTATTCCGACACACACACACCCGTAGACACACACATACACATACACATTAAGTCTCTTATAAATTCAGAGCCTTTCCTTTGGGGGGGTCTAGAGAGTCACATTTATCTTATTATTACCTTCTGCACCTTATAAAATATACCACATAAAGTAGAGAACAATAGAAATAGCTATTTGATAAACCGGAGTAACTGAAGTGTAACTGAAACAACACAGATAAACTCACCAGGAAACCTAAGTACTTGATTACTTCACCTTTGTTTAGCAGAAGGAAAAGGAAAACAGCAGAGCTCGTGGCCAATTGGAGAGTCTCCAAGTGTCCCTCTACCCTTTCCATTCCATGATGGAGAAATGAGGGTGAGAAGCCCTGTTTACCTTTTATGACTGTCTTGAATAGGAGCAATTACCGGACAAGTTAAAGGGTTTCTAAGTCCTTGTTTTTCTTCCCCAGTGTAGAAGATAGGTTTTGAGATGGTGATACATTCATTTACTTGTTCTCACTGTCCCCTGGTTCCATCAAGGTAAATATCGTAGAATCAGGCTGAGGTCACAGAGAATGAGTGGTTTGTGACCTGCTTACACCTTACGGTTTTTAAATTTGGTTCTTGAACTGCATTTACCTTATTTTAAAAATATTGATGAAATCGAGGAGTGAGATTTCACATTAACATTTAGAATACACAACTTTTTGAAAGGAGGAGGAGGAGGAGGAAGAGGAGGAAGAAGGAGGAGAAAAACCAAGAGGAGGAGGGAAAAGAGGAGGAGGAGAAGGTGCATAAGCATGTATGGTTTATGTGTATGACTGTGTGTCTATGTATGTGGGTTTGTGTGTGTATATACCCAGGCTCAGTTCAGATAAACCACTAGCAATTATAGTAATCAAGACACAAATATAGCTTTACTCAAAAACATCCCTGCAGCACTCTGGTTTCCCAAGTAAGATTTCACCAGTTCCTGCTCACATTTATTTATTCATATACCCATTGAACAAACTATCCCAGAAGTAAAAGACAGCTGGTCTTGTTCGTGGAGAGGCTCACAGTACTGAGGAATACAGGGTAGCAATTGCCTAGGGATAGCGTATTAATTCAAGAATCCCTTAATAAAAAATTAATACCAACAACAATAGAAATATTGGACATTTATTGGTGTCTTACAATGTCTTGACACTGAGATACATGCTTTGTATACTTTAATTTAAACAAATATTATAGTCACTCATATACTATTATACTCATTTTAGAAATTGTGAACTTGAGACACAGAGGGCTTAAGTGACATTAAGACTTATCTGCCTGGCTCTCTGGTCAAAAACTGTCTATTGCTTACAACAACCACATGCCAGTATTTTCATTCATTCAATGCACAGGCATATACGAAAGTAACCATATATATAGCCAGTGATAAACTTAAAACACATTATGTGATTACTATGCATCTAAATTCACATGGGTAGAAAGCTAGAAGTCTGAGATACTATGCCAATTCATTTAAATCCAAGACCAGTTCTCCATTCATAAACCTATAACCTGTAGCATTTCTGAAATATAAAATATACATGTCAAAACTGCTGTAATTTTACTTAAGCATTTTTTTGCTTTCCAAGAAGCATAATTTCTTTCTACCAGCAATCTGACTTCTGCTGACTGCCAAATGTATTTGATGAAGTTTCAGAGATATTTTATTTTATTGAGTTATACACACACGTGCGCACGCACACACACACACACCATACTCTGGACAGAATTAGTTCACATTTCCTATAGGTGTCAGACTGCAAAACTAGCATCAAAATAGAAAATGGCAGTTTCTTCTGTTCTATTACAATCCTGATTATTTTTTTTTTAACATAAATAGAACCCCAGTTAGACTGCCTGTACATCAAAGGCAAAGCTGCATTAAGGAGTAGTCAGGTGCTGAGGCTGGCTGGCTTCTGACAGCTTTCAGCCGCTTTGATCAGACACCTATCAGCACAAGCAGGCACCTTTTTTTGCCTTTTGTCTGAGTCAGGAAATGAGAGAGATGATAGCTGCCTTTTGGTCCTAATCCTAACCACTCTGCTTGACAGGAGATGAAAGGAGCACCAATTACCACTGGTAATGGCTGACTACAGTGTGCATTCATTATCCAAGTTATCATTACAAATTACACGGTATTCTTCGTTACCTGAGGAAAGGAATATTTAAAGCAAGCAAACCCTCTACCAGCAATATTTGATGAGCCCCAAGAGAAGAGCCCTCTGTCAAAGTGTTTTCAACACAGCCTCACCCAGAAGAGAAAATCAAATGAAGATCCCCAGGTCTCACTGGTACTTTTTTTCCCTGAAGGTCTCCCGCTGAGAGCTGTGTGTGTGTGTGTGTGTGTGTGTGTGTGTGTGTGTGTGTGTGTGTAACTGTGTGTGTGTGTGTGTGTAACTGTGTGTGTGTGTGTGTGTAACTGTGTGTGTGTGTGAAGCTATGAAATGAGGTAACTCCCTGCTTTATGAAGCTATAGCTCAGCTTAGAGATCTCTTGTCTCCAAATGTTTTATCCAGGGCAGTTTACGTTGTTGCTTTTGGGCCTTAGTAGATGAGTCAGCATGTGAGGAACGCATCCATTTAATAAACTGATTTCAAAGTATAGCAATGAAACCTATGCACTATTAGTGATGCATTTGTTACACATACACACACATACGTGGGTTGATCCAGAGGTCTAGGCTTGTGCAATGTCTGAAGGAACCACCATAACAGTATTGACTGTTCCCATAACTGCATGCATGGATATGTCTGAGCATGTGCACCTGCGTGTAATCACATGATGGTCGGGAGGGTGGACTCACACCTGGGACAGAAACTTAGGGATTATCTAACATTCATGTGTTCTCATTTAATCTTCACACCAACGTGGAGACATAGTTGTTATTATAAAATGTTAAAATGAGACAAAGAATAATTGAGGAAGTTATTGTAAATTGTTCAGAGTCAACTTTATCTGATATGTCTGAATTACTGTGCTTGACTCTTCTCATTCTCATGAACTTGTTTAGATGTTTATTCCAGTTTATGATCCATTTTTAACCAAAATACTCTTCTCAATCTGTTAGTCCTACCCTGTCTGCAAGGCCCAGATCATCTGTCACCCGTTTGTGAAAGTTGACTTTATTATTCTGTTGAAAATAAATCTCACTACCTTCCAAATATCCATGGAACAGCTCTCATTGTGATAAGCAGTAGAGTTAGTTCTGTATATATTTGGTATGTATGTGAAGGTCTGAGCAACTTGAAGATGTGGCCAAATCTTATTCGTTTCTGTAAGTCAAGCTTAGCACAGTGCCTGAAAAAGAGAACAGAGTGAATATTAAATAAATATTTAAGTCAAACTAACTCCAATTATTAGAGGAATAGTGATTACATTCCTTGAAGCATTTCGTAAGTGGCAATTGGTTCTTCTAAAATTATTTACTTTAGCCTTAATTTTAGAAAATTTATTTTCCATGAAGAAACCCTAATCTAAAAGAAAATTTAACTGAATAACTTTCCATAACTAAAAAGAAATAGTATTTGTTGTTTTAAAATAGTGGTTCTGAACTGGGTGCAGTGGCTCACACCTGTAATCCCAGGACTTTGGGAGGTCGAGGTGGGCACATCACCTGAGATCAGGAGTTTGAGACCAGTCTGAACAACATGGTGGAACCCTGTCTCTACTAAAAATACAAAATTAGCCAGGCATGGTGGTGGGCTCCTGTAATCTCAGCTACTCAGGAGGCTGAGGCAGGAGAATAGTTTGAACCCAGGTGGTGGAGGTTGCAGTGAACTGAGATTGTGCCATTGTACTCTAGCCTGGGTGACAGTGGGAGACTCCATCTCAAAAAATAAAATAAAATAAAATAGTGATTCTGCTTTTGGGTTTTTTTTTTTTTTTTTTTTTTTTTTGAGACGGAGTCTCGCTCTGTCGCCCGGGCTGGAGTGCAGTGGCCGGTTCTCAGCTCACTGCAAGCTCCGCCTCCCGGGTTTATGCCATTCTCCTGCCTCAGCCTCCGAGTAGCTGGGACTACAGGTGCCCGCCACCTCGCCCGGCTAGTTTTTTTGTATTTTTTAGTAGAGATGGGGTTTCACCGTGTTAGCCAGGATGGTCTCGATCTCCTGACCTCGTGGTCCGCCCGTCTCGGCCTCCCAAAGTGCTGGGATTACAGGCTTGACCCACCGTGCCCGGCCGATTCTGCTTTTGTTAATAGTGAAATTGTACAAGACAAAAATAATTTTAACCTTTGGACAGAGTTAAAATCCATAAGTATACACGTGTGCATGTGCACACAGACAACTATTTGAAGACATTGGACACATTTCGGTAGCAGGCAAAGTTGGAGAAGTGTTAATATTGAAAGAATTGCACTGGGTGAGATTTGCTGGGGCAGGGAAGAGGGAATTTTGAATTTATGAAAATAAGAACATTCAAAACCTACCACCATCTCTCCTTGTAAATGGCAGTGGTTTAACCTGCAGTAGAGGCTGGAACTGGGAGGGCATTTTTCGGCCCATCATACGGATGCATGTCTCTCATGAACATACATGCAAATATTTCTAACAAAATATTTGCAAGTAACATCCGATAATGTATAAAATGAATAATACACTATGATGAAGTAGTGACTATTCAAGGAATGCAGAGTTAGTTTACACATGAAAATCAATTGTAATTCATCACAATAATAGACTTTAAAAAAACACTATTTTCCGCACAGATGCTGAAGAAGTTTTGAGAAATACAATATCCATTTCCTTGAAAAAAAGTCACAGCAAACAAGGGAGAAACAGGAACATCCTGAACCTAATAAAAACATTTACAAAAAGCCTACAGATAACAGCTAACATCACACTTAATGGTAAAAGACTGAATGTTTTTTCTCTAAGATAAAGAACAAGTAACAATGTACTGGAGGCTTATAAGGAGACAAAAATAATGAAAGGCATCTAGATTTCAAAAGAAGATGTGAAGTTGTCTTTATTCAAGATGACAGGATTATCTAGGTAGAAAATTCTGTGAGATCCATAGAAAATGACTAGAACACATAGATGAGGTAAGAAATGATATTGTATGATATAAGATTGATATCCAATAATGTATTGTATGCATTTATGTATTATGATGAGCAGCAATTGACTAGAAATTGAAATAATAAACAACATTCACAATAGCAACAAAGATATTAGGTTTAGTGAAACTATAAGAAGTTTTACCAAAGATGTTTAAGACCCATATGCTGAAAAATATCAAATATTGGTGACAGAGAGTGAAGGGGTCCTACAGAAATGGAGACGTGTCTTTTTTTTAAGTTAATGTGTCAGTTGATTGCATATTGATCAGTAGATTCAATGTGATTACAATGAAAATCACAGCAGCTTTTTGTTTATAGAAATTGACAAGCTGATTCTATAACAAATATTAAAATGCATAGGCTATCAACTAACCAAAACAATTTTGTAAAAGCAGACAAATTTGGAGACCAAAAACACACTACTTAAGACAATTAAGTGTATGGTAATAAAGACAGTGTTATTAACAAAATGGTAGATGACTAGATCAATGTTCAGAATATATAGAGTCTAGAAGAATATCAATATGTGCATATTGGTAAAAACAACAGTTTTCCCCCAGAACAGAAACAAATTTAGGATGTCCACTTGCACTGCTTCTATTCAACATTGTCCTGGATGTTCTGGCCAGGGAAGCAAGGCAAGAAATGTTAAAAAAAAAAAAAAAAAAAAAGACATCCAAATGGAAACAGAGAAACGGTTCTGCCTTTATTGGCAGATGACATCATCATCTACATTAAAAATTCTACAAAATTTGACACAAAGCTACTAGAACTAATAAGTGTAGCACACTCACACAGCACAAGATGAACTAATACAAATCAATGATCTTTCTATAGACAGTCAAAAGCAGTCTGAAATTTTATTTTATTTTTTTATTTATTTATTTTTTTATTATACTTTAAGTTCTATATACTTTTATTATACTTTAAGTTCTGTGCATAACGTGCAGGTTTGTTACATATGTATACTTGTGCCATGTTGGTGTGCTGCACCCATCAACTCGTCAGCACCCATCAATTCGTCATTTATATCAGGTATAACTCCCAATGCAATCCCTCCCCCACCCCCATAATAGGCCCCGATGTGCGATGTTCCCCTTCCCGAGTCCAAGTGATCTCATTGTTCAGTTCCCACCTATGAGTGAGAACATGCGGTGTTTGGTTTTCTGTTCTTGTGATAGTTTGCTAAGAATGATGGTTTCCAGCTGCATCCATGTCCCTACAAAGGATGCAAACTCATCCTTTTTTATGGCTGCATAATATTCCATGGTGTATATGTGCCACATTTTCTTAATCCAGTCTGTCACAGATGGACATTTGGGTTGATTCCAAGTCTTTGCTATTGTGAATAGTGCCGCAATAAACATACGTGTGCATGTGTCTTTATAGCAGCATGATTTATGATCCTTTGGGTATATACCCAGTAGTGGGATGGCTGGGTCATATGGTACATCTAGTTCTAGATCCTTGAGGAGTTGCCATACTGTTTTCCATAATGGGTGAACTAGTTTACAATCCCACCAACAGTGTAAAAGTGTTCCTATTTCTCCACATCCTCTCCAACACCTGTTGTTTCCTGACTTTTTAATGATTGCCATTCTAACTGGTGTGAGATGGTATCTCATTGTGGTTTTGATTTGCATTTCTCTGATGGCGAGTGATTTATAGATTCAATGCCATCCCCATCAAGCTACCAATGAGTTTCTTCACAGAATTGGGAAAAACTGTTTTAAAGTTCATATGGAACCAAAAAAGAGCCCGCATTGCCAAGACAATCCTAAGTCAAAAGAACAAAGCTGGAGGCATCACGCTACCTGACTTCAAACTATACTACAAGGCTACAGTAACCAAAACAGCATGGTACTGGTACCAAAACAGAGATATAGACCAATGGAACAGAACAGAGTCCTCCGAAATAATACCACACATCTACAGCCATCTGATCTTTGACAAACCTGAGAGAAACAAGAAATGGGGAAAGGATTCCCTATTTAATAAATGGTGCTGGGAAAATTGGCTAGCCATAAGTAGAAAACTGAAACTGGATCATTTCCTTACTCCTTATACGAAAATTAATTCAAGATGGATTAGAGACTTAAATGTTAGACCTAATACCATAAAAACCCTAGAAGAAAACCTAGGTAGTACCATTCAGGACATAGGCGTGGGCAAGGACTTCATGTCTAAAACACCAAAAGCAATGGCAGCAAAAGCCAAAATTGACAAATGGGATTTAATTAAACTAAAGAGCTTCTGCACAGCAAAAGAAACTACCATCAGAGTGAACAGGCAACCTACAGAATGGGAGAAAATTTTTGCAATCTACTTATCTGACAAAGGGCTGATATCCAGAACCTACAAAGAACTCAAACAAATTTACAAGAAAAAAACAAACAACCCCATCAAAAAGTGGGGAAAGGATATGAACAGACATTTCTCAAAAGAAGACATTCATACAGCCAACAGACACATGAAAAAATGCTCATCATCACTAGCAGTCTGAAATTTTAAAATGCCATATAGTATAGTATCAGAAGTAGAATATATTTAGGGATAAATCTTAGAAAGAATTCAAGATCCTGAAGTCTATAAAATATTTTAAAAACGAAAACTGTAAAATCTTAGTGATGCTATGTTTGGCTGAGATTTCATAACTACAAGACAAAAAGAATAAATTATATTTAAAAATTACTAAATTGACTTGATCAAAATTAAAAATGGTTATTCTTCAAAACCTCTTTAAAACTGCAAATGCAAACTGTAGGCATTGAGGAAACTTTTGCAAAACGAAGAAATTGTATCTCATATATAAACAATCACAACTCAATAATAATCACAGTCATAATAATCACAAAGTCATAAATTCAATAATCACAAAGTCATAAACTTCTCAGAAACATGATCAAAAGATTTGGAAGACATATGGCCAAAGAATGAATGGATATGTCACCAAAGAATGTATATGCATGGCAAACAGATACTTGAAAAGATATTTAATATTTTTACTCATTAAAGAAACAGAAATTAAATTTCCCATGAAATACCACTACGCACATACTAAAATGGCTACAGTGTAAAATTGACAATGTAGGTAAAATATCATAAAATTATTCACATCTTTGACTTACCAATTTCACTTCTAGGAAGTTTTCCTATAGAAATAATGAAAGTGATGTTCATGGTATAACATAAAGAACTAGAAAATAGTCCACAATGCAATAGCCATTAACATGACTGCTGCTGTTATATCTGTACTAATGAATAACAAAGAGCTATTAAAATTATGATCTCAAAAGATCATGCTAAGTGAAAATATCAAAAAGTAAAACTTCACATGCCATATTATCTCAACTGATCAAGTCAATTAGAATAAAGCACATTTAGATAACAATAGTAAGTTTAGAGGTGATTTTTCTTTTCTATATGTTTCTATATTTTCAAATTTCTACAATGTCAATACGTTATGCTAATATCAATTGTATTACTCCTTTTTCACACTGCTATAAAGAACGGCCAGAAACTGGTTAGCTTATAAAGAAGAGAGGTTTAATTGACTCACAGTTCCGTGTAGCTGGTGAGGCCTCAGGAAACTTACAGTCATAGCAGAAGGAGAAGCAGGCATGTCTTACACGGCAGCAGGTGAGAGAGAAAGTGAGCAAGAGCAGGGAAAATTGCCTTATAAAACCATCAGATTGCACAAGGACTTATACACGATTAGAACAGCATGGGGGAACCTCCCGTATGATCCAATCACCTCCCACCAGGTCCTTCCCTTGACACATGGGGATTACAATTTGGATTACAATTGTTGATGCAATATGGGTGGAGACACAGCCAAACCACATCATCAATATTTGTTTATTTTAAAATAATATGTATTTTGGCATATTATATGTGTTTTAAAACATTTATGTATATGTACATGTATTTAGTATCATATATATTTAATAAATATATTTAAAAAGACAGCATTATTTGTGGTAGTCTTATTTTTTACAGGCAATTTTTCTAGAGCACTTAGTTTGTGTCAGTCTCTTTTTAACCACTTTACGCACATTCCCTTCCTCAACCTGTTCAGGTATTTTATGGATACTATAATTCAACACTGTTCACACTGGAGAAAACCAAAACCACAGCATCAGTAATTTATGAAAAGTCCTTCAGCACTTAAGAACCTATATCGGTTACCCCCATAGTTTAGCAATAGAGATTTCACTCTTTACCATTATTGTATACTGTTCTCTGTAAAGGATTTTAAATAAGCCAACATTTACTTCTCTGTATTCCGTTCCTCATTTTTCTTGTCTTCTCTTTCTAAGTATTATTCTACAGGCGAATTCTTAGTGTTTTAAACCTTAACCTGCCCACAGGCTTACCATAGTCTTTTCTTTTGCAGCCTAAATATCTTCAGTTCCGTAAATTTTCTTCATGAAATGTTAATTTCTTGTCCCTCTGCCATTCAACTGATACACCTGGATGCAGTTGAGATTGATGCACCGCGAATGCTATTCTCACTTAGCTATTTTTAAGTGTTCTAACTTCTCCGGTTGAAACAAAAAGAATTATAAACTTCAGTTCATTACAAAAATTAATAATGATCTTTGAACAATTCTGTATTTCATGGAATTTACCACATTTTACTTTTCCTTGGCCATGAATTAGCCAAAGTAAAACTATGGTAGAAATATTGAAAGCAAGTAAATGAGGAATTTTCTGGTATAGTAAAATTTACATATGTAAATATAGGAATGTAATTATTCATACAAACATATTTCAAAACGTTTTGTTGGTCACTGTTTACTTGAACACTGGGACTACTTCAGCAACTATTGCTAAACATACTAAACTTTTTCAAAATAGCTATGATTGTACATATTTTTAATGGTGATTTTATCTAAACTTAACCAGTTCTTTTGCATTTCGCTGTTTGGAATGTTAATTAGGGAGTGATTTATTGCTGGCATTCAAAACTCTTTATAGCTAGGTCATGGCCTGTAATGTCTGACTGCCTGTCGACCAGGATAACATGACTTATTTGCCTTGGAGCTATAAAAAGTAAATACAGGCCCTCTGTCTGATTTTACTCCCTAGATTTGTGCTGACCTCATCTAGGTACTCCTTAAAATATTAATAAAAATTTGATAATAAAAAGAAACAAGCCTGGGAAACTCAAATACCATTGTAATTATAATCATAATTATAAATGCGAGCATTATATTAATTAATATAATGGTATATTTTCTTTTATTTGGGCCATACCTTAAAATATATTGTTTCACTTAATTTTGTTACTCCCTGGAATTGTCTGTTTCTTTGTGGATTCTAAGAAATAATATACTGTTAAATATGACAAGAAAAACAAAACATAAGCACATATACTTTACTGTTGGTATTTAATAACATGTGTATGTGTGACCTAAGTATTACAAGAAATAGATAAATGAAATGACCATGTCAAGCTAGTGGGACTGTGTTATTACAGAATATGTAATATTGACAACAGTACAATTTTTATAAATTAAAATTTTAGTATTAATGTGTAAACAGTGGCCTATTTATTTGCTTAAACATTACGTGGGCAATTTCTTGAGTTTACAAATAATATATAGTTTTTAAATACTAATTAAAATTTCTATAAATGTTTGAAGATCTGCATTTCATTAATTTTCACACATTCGTTTTGAATAGGTCAAGAGAGATATTGGCTGTTCTCACTGATAGAACCATACCTTGTACAGAAATACTGGAGTATTTTTGTTCACAGATCTTTTGGAAGGGCATAGGGTAAAAGCACCTAGTCTTCACTTTTGGAGGGTATCATGTATGCTATAGAAGGGGCCTGCCACATGTCAGTGACTGCACCTGTTCCTTAGTACTAATTACACTGAATTTCCACAACCACCCATAAGATAGGCATTATTAACCAGTCATATACACAAAGGACCTGGTGAGAGAAATACTCTTGGGAATAGAAAATTGAACCAAACATTTATGTCTAATCCCAGCATGCACACATTAGCATTATTACAGGAGGACTGCATCAGGGTTGACATTTAGAGCATCTCCTGTTGGTTCCTTTCCTATGGGTGCACCTAATTGGATATAGGTTTCCCTTCCTTTTGCCACCATAGGTATTTAACTCTGACACCCTCTGAAAGTCTCCCACTGATGTCCCAGATATCACATGGCACTCGTTGTCAGCCAGTCAGTGGTTGGCTTTTATCCTGATGGTTTTGTCCATTTTATGCCACTAATAACCATTCTTCCAATTTTCATTTGTAATCTACCCCACTCAGCCGTTCTCCTTCATGTTGTTCCCACTTCAACAGTCATTCTGCATCTAGTTCAGTAATAATTCAGGTTCCCTTCTATAATTATTTCCACTATTTCTAACCCCTAATGATGGCTACATTAGATTGAAGATACAATGTCGATTGTTTTTAGAAACAACAAAATGTATATTTTTAAAAGACAAACAAATTTGGTTTGCAAAATCACCCTAATTATCTATTTGATCATCTTAATGCCAGCTAGCATTTGAGTTCCAGAATATAAATGTGGGCTTCGATTTATAAATATTCACACCATAATCAGATTGTGATACCTTTCAAGAATAATTCAGATTGACTATTACCATTTGGAGAGAATATGGAGTAGAATGTGTCAAGTTTGTTTTAAGTTCTCATGTTGTCAAATTGTCTCAGATGTGGGTGCCCATACTTGCAAAGAGCAGGCTTAAAAAGAAACTACCTGAGAGGCGGAGCTTGCAGTGAGCCGAGATCGCGCCACTGCACTCCAGCCTGGGGGACAGAGCGAGACTCCGTCACAAAAAAAAAAAAAAAAAAAAGAAAGAAAAAGAAACTATCATCAGAGCAAACAGGCAGCCTACAGAATGGAAGAAAACTTTTGCAATCTAGCCATCTGACAAAGGTCTAATTTCGAGAATTTACAAGGAACTTAAACAAATTTAGAAGAAAAAAAACGAACAGCCCCATTAAAAAGTGGACAAAGGATATGAACAGACACTTCTCAAAAGAAGACACTTATCTGCCAATAAATATATGAAGAAAAGCTCCATATCACTGATCATTAAAGAAATGAAAGCAAAACCACTATGAAATAGCATCTAATGCTAGTCAGAATAACTATTATTGAAAAGTCAAGAAACAACGGATGCTGGAGAGGCTGTGGAGAAATGTGAACGCTTTTACACTGTTGGTGGGAGTGTAAATTAGTTCAACCACTGGGGAAGACAGTGGGTGATTCCCCAAAGATCTAGAACCAGAAACACTATTTGACCCAGCAATCCCATTACTGGGTATATACTCAAATGAATGTAAATTATTATATTATAAAGATACATGTACGTGTATATGTATTGCAGAACTATTCACAATAGCAAAGACATGGAACCAACCCAAATGCCCATCAATGATAGACTGAATACAGAAAATGTGGTACATATATACCATGGAATACTGTGCAGTCATAAAAAGGAATTAGATCATGTCCTTTGCAGGAACATGGATGAAGCCATTATCTTCAGCAAACTAACACAGGAACAGAAAACAAAACTTCACACGTTCTCACTCATAAGTGGGAGTCGAACAATGAGAAAACATGGACACAGGGAGGGGAACAACACACACCAGGGCCTGTCGGGGATGGGGGGAAAGGGGAGGGAAAGCAGCAGGACAAATAGCTAAGGCATGTAAGGCTTAAAACCTAGGTGACTGTTGATAGGTGCAGCAAACCACCATGACACACGTATACGTATGTGACAAACCTGCATGTTCTACACGTGTTTCCTGGAACTTAAAGTAAAACAAACGAACAAAATTTAAAACAAACAACAACAAAACAAACAAAAAACACTTAGGCTTAGCCAGGCCAGTCGCTGGGCTAAGGTATATTATAATCACAGCAACTGGCCAACTGAGTAAGGGCCAAGGGTTAGCCCCTGTGTTGGGGTTTCGCATATATTATTTTGAATCTTAGTAAAAATGGTAAAACTTATTATTATTCCCATTTTCCAGATAAGGAACTTTTGACCTAATTAGAGGAAAGTAGAATCAAAATTAAACATCAGGGCCCAAACCCCAAGCTCTTTCCAGAGTTCCGAAATATTAGCAGGCTTGGGCCTCGTAACCAGCAGACACACCCAGGTCATCACGCTTCAGATTTCCAGGTGACTGCAGCTTGGCTGGTCCAGAACGTGGGATGGCAACACTCCCCGGCACTCACCGTGAGAGCCATCACTCACAGGCACTGCACTTAAGCACATCATGTGCGGTGGCTCCTTCATCCTGAGGGCAGCCCTGTGGGGTGAGTGTTCGCATCCCTATTGTACAGGTGTCTCAGAGAGCTGAAGCAGCTGGGACGATGCCCTTCAGGAAAGGCCAGAGTTAAACTCCTCCCCACCTTGTTCTTCTGTGTGTTCTTGACATCCATCGCTTCATTTCACCCTGAGTTCTTGCTTAAATTCTGGGATTCTGAATCCCAGCTTTACCCTTATTTCAAATTCTTGGAGAGGCCCTAATCCAAACACCGTGATCATCTGAAGTAGAAACTTGCTCCGCTACTGGAAGTACTGGCTGTGCCACTGAGATGGCAAAGTAAATTTTTACAAAATGAGTTATATCATTCTCCAGTCCTAAGATTACCTCCCACTAGGAAAGGCTGCATTTTGTGGTGAAACATTACCTTTTACAAATATTTGACCCCATATTTGTGGTATTCTTTTTTTTTTTTAAGTATTACTCAGGTATGAAAAAAATCACCTTACTTTGGGAAACGTTAAGAATGCTAAGATTATTTGTGTCTGTTAATGTGTTTTGATCATTAAGAATTTACAAACTTTGAAAGCAGATTTTTCAGAATAATTGAGTCATACTAATGATAAGAAATAATAATTGGAATTAGTAAAAATTCTGTGGCAAAAATATTCTCTTCCTGCCCTAATGGAGTAAAGATAAATGTGGCGAGAAATGTTAATACAAACTCACTTCAGGGCTTTCTCCTATTTCGGTCTTGGTTTTTCATCTCCCTCTGAGTGGAATTCTATATTTGGCAATGATTAAGTTTTATTTAAACCTTATAAATACAATGCTACATTAAAATATCCTGCTTGACAACAAACATATATGTGACATATATATTACCTGGTAAATATAAATATATATATATATATAAATATATATATATATATATTTAAATGCTGTATTTTAGTATCTAGAAGTTACCACTGTGGAATCTGCCTGTTGAGATAATGTTGGACAGAGGTGAGTTTCCTGCTTGTATCTGTTCAGGTGAACTAACCACTTTTGTGAGCAAGGTTTTATTTTATACTTTAGTACTTTCAAATGTTATGAAGCAGCATATGTATCAGAGGGCAGAGTCTGGGATATATGAAAATGCAGACTTAGAGAATAAAATCCCTACATATTTTATTTCACTCCGGCATGGCCAAGAGGCATTGTGGGCACTGTTCTGTTAACTGGTCCCTTAGGGGGAGCATCCCTAAACATCCTTAGATTTCATTAATTCTAGTAAATCATTGTCAGGATTGATCACCAAACACTACGGCACCTTGTCATGTGAGTAAAAGAATAGAAAAACTCAAAGTAATTATGGTCAATAAACTCCTACGGTGATATATATTGTATTTCATTATTACATCTTCAGAATACATCTTGCATAAAATATTTTTAAAGAAGCTAAAAGCCAATTGTGGTAGAAGAAAATTACCAGTTTATGGACCAGTCAGATCCATGATTATGAAAAAGAAGTATTTTTCTTCATTATTAGAAGAAAGGTAATGTCTTAAAAATTTAACAACTATGTTTAGAATCTATTGTCCTGTCTTTTCACTTAGGGATTTAATAGCATGCTACCTCTCAATATTATTTAACAGTTCTATCTATATAGGCTGTGCCTCCTGGAGATTTTTTTTTAGCTCTTGAATTACAAGGACAGTCTTATACATTGGCTTTTATCTTCCTCACAATATCCAAATATACTGTTGGCTTTGCATAAATATTTACTGAATAAATGCCAAACAATTAGAAACACACCTGGTGAGAAAGAAATTAACAAGGTAATATTGAGACCATTGTAAAAGGTTTTTGTTTCGCCGCATTCCTTTTCTTGGTGAAATACTCATTCCAGTGGTGACCCATTCTTTAATTGGAACTTCCCTAGAGAAAAATCTAAGACACACGTTACTACAGCCACATACAAAAAACACTAAGAGTCATCATTAAGTCATTAATATGATACTTTAATTCTTCCAGCATTTTATGGTCTTTGTTTAACATTATTCTTACAGATAGCACGAGGTGGTTCTGGGAAGTTAATTAAGTCAAAATAAGCACTTATTATAAAATATAATTCTCTGTCATTTATCTCCACCCTACCAACTCCTCATCTAAAGAAACATCCTCCTAGTACATCATGGCACACTCACCAGACTGTATTGCCATTGTCCATCTGCATGCCATGATTGTAGCTGCAGAGGACAAGGGCCCAGGGAGTTCATCTTTATACACTTAGAACCTAAATAATGTCAGCTTGCAGCTAATACTCTGAATATCTTATAAATTTATATAGACCACATAATCTTGTGATTATACACTTATTTCTTTTTTAATGATAACATTCAACTGTGAAATACTGCATGTGTTTTTCCAATTGTTGAGACATCATTGGGCAGAATCCATAAATTTCTCTCCATTTGTGTTTCTGAAACTTAAAAATTTAATCTTGTATCTGATTTTACCCCACCCCCAGTGTAGGCTTCTGCTCTGATCCCTGCAGCTTGGAGTCAGGGAGGGATGTCTCACTTTAAGATGCTTCCTCATCTTTCCTATAACACTGTCATTAGGAGGAATGTGGAACAGAGATGGGGATGAGCTCCTCTTCACACGGCTGACCAAATACTAGGAAGGAAAGAAATCTCGCTATTGCGCTAATTCTGTCCAGCCTGTGGGTGGCGCCTATGTGGCTGTGGCTTCTTTCAGGAAGTTGTCACCTTCAGCTTGGTCCCATCCATCACTGATGAACAGAATTGAAGGTACATTCCTTGTTGGCCCCACTCGCCTGGTACACCATCCCATCCTCTCTTCGGAGATGGAGATTGAATTTGCAAGGCCCCATATCTTGCCCCTCTGTTAATTCCCATGGTTCTTCTTGTGAAAGAGAAAAAATAGAAATTCTGGAATCCCTTCAGCACTCTCTAAAGGCTGCAGGGGTGAGTGGAGAGAGGGTCATCCCGTCTTTGCTCAGAAACACTGGGTGATGGTCTTGCTGCATGAGCTCCTGCAGAGGCCCCCAGCCTCAGCCATCTCCCACGGACAGGAGGAAAGCTGTCTCCACACTTCTATCTCCTCTCTCTTCAGTGGACATGTGCTCATCTCTGCTAAGGGGTCTTACTCCACTTTCTTCACTGGCTGCCGTTTCTTCAATCATTCAGAAGCTTTGCCATCGTACTTATACTCATGTGGCTTCAGAGGGGGGAACATCAGTTCTCGCTTTCCCAGATGGGAAACCACACTTTGCATAAGGCTGATGTTCACAGATGCCTCCCTCCCACTGCTGTCCTAGAGATGACGCGCTGGATCAGTTTTGGGGTAGACACAACTCAGCTCTGTGTGGGGAGGTACATGAACTTGAAATTTAACAGATCCATGGTGGACTCCTAAACATTTGGAGTTACTTTTTTCCCCCTTTCTTTTTGTATCTTTAGTCATAACACATAGACCAATCTCTTGGGTTCAAGAGATTCTCATGCTTCAGCCTCCCAAGTAGCCAGAATTGCACGCATCTGCCACCACGCCTGGATAATTTTGGTATTTTTAGTTGAGACCGGGTTTCATCATGTTCGCCAGGCTGGTCTTGAACTGCTGACTTCAGATGATCCACCTACCTTGGGCTCCCAAAGAGCTGGGATCACAGACGTGAGCCAATGTGCCCAGACTACTGCAGTTCATTTTTGGTGCAGGTCACCCCCGAGTGCTTTCTGGTGCGAGCAGCACATGGACAAAGCCACCAAAGGGCAGGCGTCCCTGGGTTTCTCTTGGGGCCAGTTGCTCTCGAAAGTTCCTCTCCTTCACTCTCTAAATAGCCGGTTTGTCCAATATTCCTGTTTAAAAAACATCCAGTGAACGATGGCTTTGAACAAGAAACATTACACTTCAGTCTCATCAGTCTAAGAAGTAGTTAAGAATTAAGTCTTTCCACCTACAGGGTATGTGAGGTGGTCAGGAAGATAATGAGGATAATTCTCAAACAACTTTTCAGCCTTAGAATTGCCCAAGAAAGTCATTTTTTCTCATTTCTGCCTCTTTCTAGTTTTTTTCTCATGAGATAAGCGTGACAAGATGGACTAATGAATAGGAGAAGCTGAGAGTCATTTATTGCCTCAAGTCTCTGGATTGTTTTAAGAAATGAGAAACCAACTTCACTTAAAAACTAATAAAAGTCTAAACATTATCAGACCTTTTTAGTAACTATGTACATTTTAAGTCGATTGGTTTATGTACTGGACTGACTCATTTCTTAAGGGGAAGGAAAAGGTTCAGGTGCAGAAGTCCTGGTTTCTACCATGCCCCTGGGGATTAACACCAGCAGTAAATAAGGGAGTATTATGTGAGCTAATGTCAACAGGTAACTTTCATTTGCTGTTGCTAGACTATTTAACATATTCTAATTTATATCTCTGATTTACTTCCGCTTCCCTCTAGAGAGTTTTTGGCTCCTCATTAGTCCTGGAGTGACTGAAGCAATATACATGTTCCCCGAAGAAGAGTCCTGCCTAGTCCTTTTCCATCACTCTCTCTGCTTGGCTATCTTCTGTCTACAGTACCCTGTTTCTGTGCCTCCTTTACATATTTTCTCTTAAGTTAAAATCTCCTATGTACTTAAACACAATTACCACATCCCTCCCTTCCATCCAGAAATTGCTTTATAAACTAATGAGCACACTAAAAATCGCAGGCAAATGACTAGCTGCAGGAAGCAGCTCAAAATATTTTAATTATTCTTGGTTATAATAAAATCAACATTTATTGACCCCTTACTTGTTTCCAACCATCAGATATTTATTATCTCATTTTATCTTCACACCTGAATGAAGTAGGGCATATATTCTGCACTCCATAGATGGAAAAGATGAGGCAGTTGCTACCTGGAAAATTAAAGGATTGGATTTTATTTTCTATCAGTACCCAAGGTATTTCTAATCCAAGATCAAATTCTAAATGTAGAAATTTGCAAAATAAATCTTCTTCTAGAATATATAATTCTAAATATAAAAAACTGTGGAATGTTGGAGCTTGACATCTTACCTGTCTCCTAATTAAGAGAAAAAAAATGTAGAGGAAACGAGAGAAAATATAGGGATAAGTGGTTTGCCCACATTCAGTTAGGTAGAAAATGTAGTCTAAATTCTGAGCTGCTCATCTCTCAGATTTTTATGTCTGAAGAGACTGGAAATTTTATGGCCAATTTCATTCATCTTCTGAATGTATCTTTAGCTTTATGGTTGGGCTGAGGAGCAGTCTCTTTGGGTAATTCGTACCTGGGCCAGGGTCCAGAAGTTCAGGGCTCCTGTGCCCCTTGTGAGTGAACCTCACACCGCTGAAGCTTAAAAGCCTGAAGAGAGAGCTCCTGTGAGTCCTGCCTCTGTCTTTCTCACTCATCCCCTTTGCTGGCCTTGAAACAGATTTAAAGAGCTCTCATGTTGACTGAAATAGGATAGGAAACAGCCAGCCACTTGACCTGAGAAAGAATACCATGCTAGTAGAAGCTGACTTCTCTGCACAAACATTATTTCTCTATGTGATATGGTTTACCAGAGTTTGTCTCCAGTGTCTAAATGGACCTTGAATGTAACGCTGGTGTGTGTGTGTATGTGTGTGCTGGGGGTGGGGGCAAGGGAAAAGAGAGAAAAAAAGGTTTCTTTATTCCTGTTCTCTGGATGGATTTTTAAAAATTTGCTCCGTTGGAATGAGGAAAAACAATCCCACAACAGTAATACTCCTTGGACTCCATAACTATAAATGCAGAGGATTTCACCAATGTCTTTATTAGTCAGGATTCCCTGCTGTGACAAAACCTCTCTGTCTACCTCCGGCAGAAAAGGCATTTACCAAAGGCTGTTAAAAGGCATTAGGTATACAGATTTGTTTCCTCTAGGTTCAGCCTTGGAATCCCAAGTGCTCTCTCCTCAACCTCCACTCCCACCCGAATGGCCTCATTGCTGTGGCTGAAAGCTAAAAGCCATGGCTCTACCTGGCTGCAGCCCCACCACCAGTGTCTGTGCCCCTCTGCACCAGAAACTTAAAATCACAACCTCCTGGCAATCCACCTTGCCCCAGCCCTGCCACTATACCTGAATACTCCCGCGTTTGTCTAACAGAAAAAGCGGAAACTTCCTCCAGTGGTTCTCACAGTTGGCTGAGCATGGGAATCACCCATCCAATTCTCTAGCCGGGGGTCCTGTCTCCTCAAGGTCTCCGATCATTAGTCAGATTTGGAACCACTGCACAGGGGCGACCCTCGAGGTTCCTTGCAGTAATGCAAATCATCTGGGCTGCCAGGAAACCAGGAGTTAACACCGATCTCCAATTCCATGGCTCCTGTGAAGCATGGCTTATATGAGCATTCATTTTTAAGGTAAAGGAGCTGTGAAACAGTTCAATTGGAAAAAAGACCCATGTAGCAATCACTGCAAAGCCCCTGCTGCTCTACTTCCTGCAAAGCTGAACATGCATGCTTAAAAAACAGGAAGGACTGGTCAGGCATGAAGACACTGCAGAAATCTGAGCAACACAGAAACAGCTTCTGACTTCTGCCCAGAGAACCTTCATTCCAGAATGTCTTTATTTGGCTGTATGTGTAAATTGAACCCATCATTGAGAGACTAAATGTTTTAAAAGATGTGAAAAGGAAAATTACTTGATTCTTCAGTGCAATTATTTTAAATTTAGTAATTCCCATTCAGGCAAACATTCTGTATGCCCCAGTGCAGGATGTGTCTATCCGATCCCTCAGTTGTTCATCTTTCTTTACTAAACCGGACAGTTGAATGTACTCATAATGAACAAAATACAAGTTTTACAGTAGTTTAATATAAGGAAGCTTTGACAAAAAATAATTATGTTGATGCTGGCACTATTTATACTTTCCTTCCTCCCTGTCCCCCGACAATTGTCTAATGGTGAAATCTAAAAGTAAGGAGATTTAGAAAATATAAAAACCATTAGAGATAATGACACAAACAAGTGAGAGAGAAAAATACCACATTAATTCGTTTTACCTAGAATCAAGACAATTAACATTTAGGCAAATACCTTATTTTTAATTATATATGAGCATATATGTGTGTCATAAACTGCTATATACATTGCTGTATTAATATTGTATTTTATTTTCCACACCATTAAGTATTTTTTAAACAACAACATTTTAAGCATTGCACTATTCGTTTATATTGATATACCATTGTTACTTTATCAAGACATTTAGGTCGCAACTTACGGGGACACCCTGTTTGGGCTGGTAAGCTTCTTATCTTTTCTTTTTTTTTTTTTTTTTTTTGAGACGGAGTCTCGCTCTGTTGCCCAGGCTGGAGTGCAGTGGCGTGATCTCGGCTTACTGCAAGGTCCGCCTCCCTGGGTTCACACCATTCTCCTGCCTCAGCCTCCTGAGTAGCTGGGACTACACAGGTGCCTGCCACCACGTCTGGCTAATTTTTTTTACTTTTATTTTTAGTAGAGACAGGGTTTCACCATGTTAGCCAGGATGGTCTCGATCTCCTGCCCTCGTGATCTGCTGGGCTGGTAAGCTTCTTATGTCTAAGTACTTGCACGAGAATCATTAACTTTAACAAGTAGACTCACTGGAGCTAATATCTGGAGATGTAAAAAATTCCTGCTAATTATTAACAAATGAGAGTTAGAGGAAGATGTAGTAATATACATCCAGTAGAAATACCTATAGCCCAAAGTGCTTGCAGGCCGCCATCACTACCATCTCACTCAATTAAACCTAAAGAAGAAAACCTGTCACTTTGCATCAGTTAGTAGTGATGTAATCCTACCACGGTACATCTTTTATGCTTATTACAAAATACTATTAACTTGCTTATGAGTCATCTATTAATATCATTTTGTCATTGTATTGTGTCCAGAATTGGTGGGTTCTTGGTCTCACTGACTTCAAGAATGAAGCTGCGGACCCTTGCAGTGAGTGTTACAGTTCTTAAAGATGGTGTGTCTAGAGTTTGTTCCTTCAGACGTTCAGATGTGTCTGGAGCTTCTTTCTTCTGGCGGGTTCGTGGTCTCGCTGTCAGGAGTTGAAGATGCAAACCTTCGTGGTGGGTGTTACCGCTCTTAAAGGCAGCGCATCTGGAGTTGTTCGTTCTTCCCAGTGGGTTCATGGTTTCGCTGGCTTCAGGAGAGAAGCTGTAGACCTTTGCAGTGAACATTACAGCTCATGAAAGCAGCCTAGACCCAGAGTCAGCAGCAGCAACATTTACTGCAAAGAGCAAAAGACCAATCCTCCACAGTGTGAAAGAGAACCCAAGCAGCTTGCCCCTGGCTGGCTCTAGCAGCCTACTTTTATTCCCTTATCTGGCCCCACCCACATCCTGCTGATTGGTCCATTTTACAGAGAGCTGATTGGTCCATTTTGATAGAGTGCTGATTGGTGTGTTTACAATCCTTGAGCTAGACACAGTCACAGAGTGCTAGTTAGCTACATACAGAGTTAGCTAGATACAGAGTAGGAGTCAGTGTGTTTACAAACCTTGAGCTAGACACAGAGTACCGATTGGTGTATTTACAAACCTTGAGCTAGACACAGAGTGCTGATTGGTGGATTTATGACCCTCTAGCTAGACATAAAAGTTCTCCAAGTCCCCGGCAGATTAGCTAGATACAGAGTGCTGATTGGTGCACATGCAATCCTCCGGCTAGATATAAAAGTTCTCCAAGTTCCCATCATTGCTCAGGAGCCCTGCTGGCTTCACCTGGTGGAGCCTGCACTGGAGCTGCAGGCGGAGCTGCCTGCCAGTCCCGAGCCACGCCTGCACTCCTCA
Source organism: Rhinopithecus roxellana (assembly GCF_007565055.1). Classification (NCBI taxonomy): domain Eukaryota; kingdom Metazoa; phylum Chordata; class Mammalia; order Primates; family Cercopithecidae; genus Rhinopithecus; species Rhinopithecus roxellana. The sequence goes on along the minus strand of NC_044565.1, from coordinate 52,135,349 downwards.
GCCCTTGGGCTGTCCATGGGACCAGGCTCCAGGGAGCAGAGGGTGGCACCCGCCAGTGAGGCTCAGGCTGCACTGGAGCCCACCACAGTGGGCGGGGAGCTCAGACATGGCGGGCTGCAGGTCGCAAGCCCTGCCCCGTGGGGAAGCAGCTAAGGCCTGGCGAGAATTTGAGTGAGGTGCTGGCGGGCAGCACGGCTGGGGGACCCAGTGCAACCTGTGCAGCTGCTGGCCCAGGTGCTAAGCCCCTCACTGCCCTGGGCCGGGGGCGCCAGCTGTCCACTCTGTGTGCGGGGCCTGCTGAGCCTGCGCCCATGCCCACCAGAGCTCACACTGGCCCGAGAGCGCAGCCCTGGTGCCTGCCTGGGTCTCTCCCTCCACACCTCCCCGCAAGCAGAGAGAGGTGGCTCCAGCCTCAGCCAGCCCAGAGAGGGGCTCCCACAGTGCCATGGTGGGCTGAAGGGCTCCTCAAGCACCACCAGAGTGGATCTGAGGTTGAAGAGGTGCTGAGAGTGAGGGCTGCTAGCACATTGTCAGCTCTCAGTATTGTGTTTTACTTATATCTTTACATTCATTGTATGTTGTTTATAATTTTGATCTATTTACTAATTAATTTATCAGTCACAGTTGCAGCAATACATTTGACTGTTAATTTAGAAATCTAAATGTCTCCTTTGATGCTATTATATATCATCTCTTGACTTTAGGCTTAGAAAATCTCACCCTACTCACACACTTTTAAAAGAAAAACATGAAATATTGCACACGCGCATATTTTAAAAGCACAATATTAAAACAAGCAGTCCTATGTGTTCTACACAGCTTAGGAAACAGAATCATATTAGTAGTATTGACCAATCACATTCATCATTTGGCTCCAACAGTTAAACCATTATCATCAATTTTCTGCTTAGGATTCTTTTAATATTCACTTTGTTTGTAAAATGTATGCATAATTCTCTAGACAATATATTAATTTTGCTCATTAAAAAAGTTTGTGTATATGAATCCTCTTCAGTTTTTCATGCCTTTGTTTTCCAAATATGATACATTTTAGTTTCACTTATGTTTATGTATATAGTTGTGGTTTTTACATTTTCATGGCTATATATATCATTTTACATATGTGTAGCACAGTTTAATTATATATTCTAATGTTGAGGAATATTTTATTCTTTTCAGTATGTTTCTATTATAAAACATGTTGCTATAAACACTGTATCAACCAGGAGAGAAACACTGCCAGTAGTGTGAACATTTCATGTGAAGAATTGTTAACTAGTAAGATGTACTCTTAACTACTATAAGAAATGAAAGAGCATGCTAAGGAGTACAAAAGTAGCAAACACAGAAAGCAGCAAGTGCCTCAGAGGACGAGGAACAAGGAAGAACCAGGCTGAGACCCCCACCTCTTTGGAGAAGGCTTTACTGTGTAGGAGCAGCACCTGCTGGGGGAAGGGACTTGCTTGAAGATGTAGGTAGAGCCGGTCCATTGGTCCAGTGCACCAAGAAGTCAAGAAGTTTGCAGGGGCTCAGGATGCAGCTGGCCCATCAGAGTCACAGAGATTAATGCTGCTAAGCCTCTTGCATACCAACTTGCTGGCTGCCATGCTACAAGCAGCACAAAAGCACCAAAAAAAAGGAAGCACCTCTCCACTGCGACTGTTTTACAGTACCCCAGCTCTGTCTAGAGATGGAGCCTCACTTTGAGACAGCAGATATTTGAGACCTGTTCACAGGACCCATCTCCATATCACAAAGCAGGGTCAAGAAAGGAGGTCTCAGAGCTGGGTGGCAATAACTCATAAGAGATGCAAATCTCTTCATGTTAACCTAGTGCTCCTAAACAGGAGGTTCCAGGACACATGCCTGGAACGTCATCATTTTGAAGAAATGCTAAATTACTGTCCAAAATTATTTTACCATTTTATATTACCAGATGTGAAATGCTAAATCATTATGGCTTTAATTTTCATGTTTATGACGACTAAGGTCCCATTTATTTTCATATTTTTATGGACATTTCTATTTTCCCTTCTGTACAATGATGGCTTACGTTTTTTGCTCACTTTCCTAGTGTGTGTGTGTGTGCACATGCGTACGCATTTGTCTTTTTAAATTGGTTTTATCAGTTTTTTTATGTAACATGTTTATATATTATGAATTCTTTTGGGTTATATGTTTTGCAAATATCTTCTCCTAGTGGTTAGTGTCTTCATGGTGCCTTTTGTTTAATATAATTTATTAATTTTATGTAAACCAAGTTACCAATATTTGTTTTTCTTTTAGTTTGGGCATCATAGACTTGTTTATGAACTCCTTTCTTTATCTGGGAAACTAAATATTCTGCCATTTTTTCCTACTATTTTTTTTTATTATACTTTAAGTTCTAGGGTACATGTGCATAACGTGCAGGTTTGTTACATATGTATACTTATGCCATGTTGGCGTGCTGCACCCATCAACTCGTCAGCACCCATCAATTCATCATTTATATCATGTATAACTCCCCAGTGCAATCCCTCCCTCCTCCCCCCTCCCCATGATAGGCCCCAGTGTGTGATGTTCCCCTTCCCGAGTCCAAGTGATCTCATTGTTCAGTTCCCACCTATGAGTGAGAACATGCGATGTTTGGTTTTCTCTTCTTGTGATAGTTTACTAAGAATGATGGTTTCCAGCTGCATCCATGTCCCTACAAAGGACGCAAACTCATCCTTTTTTATGGCTGCATAGTATTCCATGGTGTATATGTGCCACATTTTCTTAATCCAGTCTGTCACAGATGGACATTTGGGTTGATTCCAAGTCTTTGCTATTGTGAATAGTGCCGCAATAAACATACGTGTGCATGTGTCTTTGTAGTAGAATAATTTATAATCCTTTGGGTATATACCCAGTAGTGGGATGGCTGGGTCATATGGTACATCTAGTTCTCGATCCTTGAGGAATCGCCATACTGTTTTCCATAATGGTTGAACTAGTTTACAATCCCACCAACAGTGTCAAAGTGTACCTATTTCTCCACATCCTCTCCAACACCTGTTGTTTCCTGACTTCTTAATGATTGCCATTCTAACGGGTGTGAGATGGTATCTCATTGTGGTTTTGATTTGCATTTCTCTGATGGCCAGTGATGATGAGCATTTTTTCATGTGTCTGTTGGCTGTATGAATGTCTTCTTTTGAGAAATGTCTGTTCATATCCTTTCCCCACTTTTTGATGGGGTTGTTTTTTTCTTGTGTATTTGTTTGAGTTCTTTGTAGATTCTGGATATTAGCCCTTTGTCAGATGAGTAGGTTGCAAAAATTTTCTCCCATTCTGTAGGTTGCCTGTTCACTCTGATGGTAGTTTCTTTTGCTGTGCAAAAGCTCTTTAGTTTAATTAGATCCCATTTGTCAATTTTGGCTTTTGCTGCCATTGCTTTTGGTGTTTTAGACATGAAGGCCTTGCCCATGCCTATGTCCTGAATGGTACTACCTAGATTTTCTTCTAGGGTTTTTATGGTATTAGGTCTAACATTTAAGTCTCTAATCCATCTTGAATTAATCTTCATATAAGGGGCAAGGAAAGGATCCAGTTTCAGCTTTCTACTTATGGCTAGCCAATTTTCCCAGCACCATTTATTAAATAGGGAATCCTTTCCCCATTTCTTGTTTCTCTCAGGTTTGTCAAAGATCAGATGGCTGTAGATGTGCGGTATTATTTCTGAGGACTCTGTTCTGTTCCATTGGTCTATAGCTCTGTTTTGGTACCAGTACCATGCTGTTTTGGTTACTGTAGCCTTGTAGTATAGTTTGAAGTCAGGTAGCGTGATGCCTCCAGCTTTGTTCTTTTGACTTAGGATTGTCTTGGCAATGTGGGCTCTTTTTTGGTTCCATATGAACTTTAAAGCAGTTTTTTCCAATTCTGTGAAGAAACTCATTGGTAGCTTGATGGGGATGGCATTGAATCTACAAATAACCTTGGGCAGTATGGCCATTTTCATGATATTGATTCTTCCTATCCATGAGCATGGTATGTTCTTCCATTTGTTTGTGTCCTCTTTTATTTCACTGAGCAGTGGTTTGTAGTTCTCCTTGAAGAGGTCCTTTACATCCCTTGTAAGCTGGATTCCTAGGTATTTTATTCTGTTTGAAGCAATTGTGAATGGAAGTTCATTCCTGATTTGGCTCTCTGCTTGTCTGTTACTGGTGTATAAGAATGCTTGTGATTTTTGCACATTGATTTTTTATCCTGAGACTTTGCTGAAGTTGCTTATCAGCTTAAGGAGATTTTGGGCTGAGACGATGGGGTTTTCTAAATATACAATCATGTCATCTGCAAACAGGGACAATTTGACTTCTTCTTTTCCTAACTGGATACCCTTGATTTCTTTCTCTTGCCTGATTGCCCTAGCCAGAACTTCCAACACTATGTTGAATAGGAGTGGTGACAGAGGGCATCCCTGTCTTGTGCCAGTTTTCAAAGGGAATTTTTCCAGTTTTTGCCCATTCAGTATGATATTAGCTGTGGGTTTGTCATAAATAGCTCTTATTAGTTTGAGGTACGTTCCATCAATACCGAATTTATTGAGCATTTTTAGCATGAAGGGCTGTTGAATTGTGTCAAAAGCCTTTTCTGCATCTATTGAGATAATCATGTGGTTCTTGTCTTTGGTTCTGTTCATATGCTGGATTACGTTTATTGATTTGCGAATGTTGAACCAGCCTTGCATCCCAGGGATGAAGCCCACTTGATCATGGTGGATAAGCTTTTTGATGTGCTGCTGAATCCGGTTTGCCAGTATTTTATTGAGAATTTTTGCATCGATGTTCATCAGGGATATTGGTCTAAAATTCTCTTTTTTTGTTGTGTCTCTGCCAGGCTTTGGTATCAGGATGATGTTGGCCTCATAAAATGAGTTAGGGAGGATTCCCTCTTTTTCTATTGATTGGAATAGTTTCAGAAGGAATGGTACCAGCTCCTCCTTGTACCTCTGGTAGAATTCAGCTGTGAATCCATCTGGTCCTGGACTTTTATTGGTTGGTAGGCTATTAATTGTTGCCTCAATTTCAGAGCTTGCTATTGGTCTATTCAGGGATTCAACTTCTTCCTGGTTTAGCCTTGGGAGAGTGTAAGTGTCCAGGAAATTATCCATTTCTTCTAGATTTTCTAGTTGATTTGCGTAGAGGCATTTATAGTATTCTCTGATGGTTGTTTGTATTTCTGTGGGGTCAGTGGTGATATCCCCTTTATCATTTTTTATTGCGTCTATTTGATTCTTCTCTCTTTTCTTCTTTATTAGCCTTGCTAGCGGTCTGTCAATTTTGTTGATCTTTTCAAAAAACCAACTCCTGGATTCATTGATTTTTTGGAGGGTTTTTTGTGTCTCTGTCTCCTTCAGTTCTGCTCTGATCTTAGTTATTTCTTGCCTTCTGCTAGCTTTTGAATGTGTTTGCTCTTGCCTCTCTAGTTCTTTTAATTGTGATGTTAGAGTGTCAATTTTAGATCTTTCCTGCTTTCTCTTGTGGGCGTTTAGTGCTATAAATTTCCCTCTACACACTGCTTTAAATGTGTCCCAGAGATTCTGGTATGTTGTATCTTTGTTCTCATTGGTTTCAAAGAACATCTTTATTTCCGCTTTCATTTCGTTATGTACCCAGTAGTCATTCAGGAGCAGGTTGTTCAGTTTCCATGTAGTTGAGCGGTTTTGATTGAGTTTCTTAGTCCTGAGTTCTAGTTTGATTGCACTGTGGTCTGAGAGACAGTTTGTTATAATTTCTGTTCTTTTACATTTGCTGAGGAGTGCTTTACTTCCAATTATGTGGTCAATTTTGGAATAAGTGCGATGTGGTGCTGAGAAGAATGTATATTCTGTAGATTTGGGGTGGAGAGTTCTATAGATGTCTATTAGGTCCGCTTGGTGCAGAGATGAGTTCAATTCCTGGATATCCTTGTTAACTTTCTGTGTCGTTGATCTGTCTAATGTTGACAGTGGAGTGTTGAAGTCTCCCATTATTATTGTATGGGAGTCTAAGTCTCTTTGTAAGTCTCTAAGGACTTGCTTTATGAATCTGGGTGCTCCTGTATTGGGTGCATATATATTTAGGAGAGTTAGCTCTTCCTGTTGAATTGATCCCTTTACCATTATGTAATGGCCTTCTTTGTCTCTTTTGATCTTTGATGGTTTAAAGTCTGTTTTATCAGAGACTAGGATTGCAACCCCTGCTTTTTTTTGTTCTCCATTTGCTTGGTAGATCTTCCTCCATCCCTTTATTTTGAGCCTATGTATGTCTCTGCATGTGAGATGGGTCTCCTGAATACAGCAGACTGATGGGTCTTGACTCTTTATCCAGTTTGCCAGTCTGTGTCTTTTAATTGGAGCATTTAGTCCATTTACATTTAAAGTTAATATTGTTATGTGTGAACTTGATCCTGCCATTATGATATTAGCTGGTTATTTTGCTCGTTAGTTGATGCAGTTTCTTCCTAGCCTCGATGGTCTTTACATTTTGGCATGTTTTTGCAATGGCTGGTACCGGTTGTTCCTTTCCATGTTTAGGGCTTCCTTCAGGGTCTCTTGTAAGGCAGGCCTGGTGGTGACAAAATCTCTTAGCATTTGCTTATCTGTAAAGGATTTTATTTCTCCTTCACTTATGAAACTTAGTTTGGCTGGATATGAAATTGTGGGTTGAAAATTCTTTTCTTTAAGAACGTTGAATATTGGCCCCCACTCTCTTCTGGCTTGTAGAGTTTCTGCCGAGAGATCTGCTGTTAGTCTGATGGGCTTCCCTTTGTGGGTAACCCGACCTTTCTCTCTGGCTGCCCTTAAGGTTTTTTCCCTCATTTCAACTTTGGTGAATCTGGCAATTATGTGTCTTGGAGTTGCTCTTCTGGAGGAGTATCTTTGTGGCGTTCTCTGTATTTCCTGAATTTGAATGTTGGCCTGCCCTACTAGGTTGGGGAAGTTCTCCTGGATGATATCCTGAAGAGTGTTTTCCAACTTGGTTCCATTTTCCCCCTCACTTTCAGGCACCCCAATCAGACGTAGATTTGGCCTTTTTACGTAATCCCATACTTCTTGCAGGCTTTGTTCATTTCTTTTTCTTCTTTTTTCTTTTGGTTTCTCTTCTCGCTTCATTTCATTCATTTGATCTTCAATCGCTGATACTCTTTCTTCCAGTTGATCGAGTTGGTTACTGAAACTTGTGGATTTGTCACGTATTTCTCGTGTCATGGTTTTCATCTCTGTCATTTCGTTTACGATCTTCTCTGCATTAATTAGTCTAGCTGTCAATTCTTCCACTCTTTTTTCAAGATTTTTAGTTTCTTTGCGCTTGGTACGTAATTCCTCCTTTAGCTCTGAGAAGTTTGATGGACTGAAGCCTTCTTCTCTCATCTCGTCAAAGTCATTCTCTGACCAGCTTTGATCCGTTGCTGGCGATGGGCTGCGCTCCTTTGCAGGGGGAGATGCGCTCTTATTTTTTGAATTTCCAGCTTTTCTGCCCTGCTTCTTCCCCATCTTTGTGGTTTTATCTGTCTCTGGTCTTTGATGATGGTGACGTACTGATGGGGTTTTGGTATAGGTGTCCTTCCTGTTTGATAGTTTTCCTTCTGACAGTCAGAAGGACTGTCTGTTGGTCTGTTGGAGATTGCTTGAGGTCCACTCCAGACCCTGTTTGCCTGGGTATCAGCAGCAGAGGTTGCCGAAGATAGAATATTGCTGAACAGCGAGTGTACCTGTCTGATTCTTCCTTTGGAAGTTTCCTCTCAGGGGTGTACTCCACCCTGTGAGGTGTGGGGTGTCAGACTGCCCCTAGTGGGGGATGTCTCCCAGCTAGGCTACTCAGGGGTCAGGGACCCACCTGAGCAGGCAGTCTGTCTGTTCTCAGTTCTCAACCTCCACGCTGGGAGATCCACGGCTCTCCCCAAAGCTGTCAGACAGTCGTTCACGTCTGCACCGGCCCCCACTGCTTCCCCTGTTGGTCTTCAGCTGTGCGCTGTCCCCAGAGGTGGAGTCTACAGAGACAGGCAGGCTTCCTTGAGCTGCTGTGATCTCCACCCAGTTCGAGCTTCCCAGCGGCTTTGTTTACCTACTTAAGCCTCAGCAATGGCGGGCGCCCCTCCCCCAGCCTCGCTGCTGCCTTGCGGATAGATCGCCGCAGACTGCTGTGTTAGCAGTGAGGGAGGCTCTGTGGGTGTGGGACCCTCCCGGCCAGGTGTGGGATATATTCTCCTTTTTTTTTTTTTTTTTTTTTTTGAGACGGAGTCTCGCTCTGTCCCCCAGGCTGGAGTGCAGTGGCCGGATCTCAGCTCACTGCAAGCTCCGCCTCCTGGGTTTACGCCATTCTCCTGCCTCAGCCTCCCGAGTAGCTGGGACTACAGGTGCCCACCACCTTGCCCGGCTAGCTTTTTTGTATTTTTTAGTAGAGACGGGGTTTCACCGTGTTAGCCAGGATGGTCTCAATCTCCTGACATCGTGATCCGCCCGTCTTGGCCTCCCAAAGTGCTGGGATTACAGGCTTGAGCCACCGCACCCAGCCGACAGGGATATATTCTCCTGGTGTGCCTGTTTGCTTAAAGCGCAGTATTCGGGTGGGAGTTACCCGATTTTCCAGGTGTTGTGTGTCTCATTTCCCCTGACTAGGAAAACGGATTCCCTTCCCCCTTGCGCTTCCAGGTGAGGCGATGCCTCACCCTGCTTCAGCTCTGGCTGGTCAGGCTGCAGCACCTGACCAGCACCGATTGTCCGGCACTCCCTAGTGAGATGACCCCAGTACCTCAGTTGAAAATGCAGAAATCACCGGTCTTCTGTGTCGCTCTCCCTGGGAGTTGGAGACTGGAGCTGTTCCTATTCGGCCATCTTGCTCCGCCCCCCCTTTCCTACTATTTTTAAAATTTTTGACTTTGCATTCAAATGTGTAATCCATGTGGGTTTAATTTTTTGGGAGGGGTAGGTACATAGAATAAGTATATATTTTACTTTACAAAATAAATATAAATAAGTTGCTCTAGCACCATTTACTGAAGACTTTTGTAGTGGCTTATGTACAATAAAACTAGTTTTTTCATAAATGCAGGTTTTTATTATTTTAGGGTCATTTATTCTGTTTCTTTCTGTTCTGATCTATTTATATCAGTCAGTACCAGCCTATACCATCCTAAATATTGTAGATTTAAAATAACTAATAATGTCAGGAAGAATGAATCTCTCCATCTGCTCCTTTCTCAACAATATATTGGCAATTTTTGAAATTCTATATAATTTAAGAATGTACTTGTCAAATTCCATGAAAAGCTGAATTCTTGAAACAATGTTTGGGAAGAGTTGAAGTTTTTACAAGGAGTCCTTCAATCCATGAATCTTACACATTTCTACATTGATTTGAGTATTACTTAATTACTTTGAATAAAGACTCACATTATTTTCCAAAAGGTTTGAACCTACCGGTGGCATCCTTCTGCTTGTGCATGCTTTTGTATTTTAACAGTGGTATTTTCTAAATGCTGTAGTCGATGTGTGGAAACGCAGCAAACTTTTTATGAGGATTTCATATCTGGTCTGATTGTGGTGTAAAAGCTAAAACCAGGGCCATCTGGGGAAATCAGGAAGGCCTCCCTGTGGCCTGACTGCAAGTCCCTCGCCTCAGTGTGCTTTGGTGGATCGGCCCCCTACTCAAGCCACTCTTCTCACAAAGAAGGTCAGGTTTGCGCCCTGCTTGCCCCTGAATAGTGGGCTTCAGCTCTCTGCCAGCCTGCAGAATTATTCAAAACAATCCAGTCATGACATCCCACGGGAACTAGGGCACCACGCCCTCTTATTACGGTAAAGCTGCCTCCCATGGCCCTGCTGCTCCTGCTGTTTCCACGTGCAGCCCCTGTGGTCCCGCATAGCTTGGGGTCCTCCACCCCTGGGCTGTTTGCTGATTTTTTTCTTTTGCTGTGCAGAAGCTTTTTGGTTTAATTAGGTCTCATCTATTTATTTTTGTTTTTGTTGCATTTGCTTTTGGGGTCTTAGTCATAAGTTCTTTGCCTAGGCCAATGTCCAGGAGAGTTTTTCTCTAGGTTTTCTTCTAGAAATTTTATGGTTTCGGGTCTTAGATGCAAGTCCTTAATGCATCTTGGGTTAATTTTCATATATGGTAAAAGGAATCCAGTTTCATTCTTCTACATGTGCCTATCCAATTTTCCCAGAACCATTTCTTGAACAGGGTGTTCTTTCCCTAGTTAAAAAACAAAACAACTAAAAAAAAAAAAAAAAAAAAAAAAAAAAAAAAAAAAAAACTTGTGTTTTCTAAATGCAGATCTCTGATCCAAAACACATTGAAGAAGAATAAGGCTGCTCTCTCCAAATTTGCTAACATAATTGCTTTTCATCCTAAAGTGGCTGTACTGCTCAAATCCAGAGGCATTTCCTAGATTTTTTTTTTCCATCTCTAAACAGAATGTTTTTCAGGAGCCATATTGTCTTCCTAACACCTTGGAGTTAGACAAAGATGAACAGTGTCTCAGTGTTTTGTAGCTCTCACCACATTTTTGATGTTTGATGACTGACAGCTTCTAAGTCTCACCACCCTCTCCGCTTTGTGTCCCACAACAGGGCAAGTTGATAAGAAAACTTCGGTGTTCCCTTTTTTGATGCCAGCAGAAAATTCAAGCAACACAAGCCACTTTGCATGCAAGGGAAGCCCATGGCCTCAGGCAATGAACACAGTGGCCTCAGGCCTGAACAACTGTAAAAACCCCAAGCCAGGGTCTGTCCCTGTTCTTTCAAACCATTTTTGGACAAGCTTGGGAGACATCTCCTGCTCTTCCCTGGAAACCTCGCTGGTAAGTAACACATCTTTCCCCCCCTCCATTGTGTGTGTAGCATCATCAGCCTCCACATCTGAACCAAAGTACAGGTGGTGGTGGCGGTGGTGGAGGCTTTCCTTTTTTTGGCAGGGGGGCAAGAATACACTGAAATTGCTGTGTCTAATTGTAAATCCCTGTTTAACTTTTAAAGAAACTGCCTGTGTTCCAAGTGGCTATGCCAATTCCATCCCCACAGTCAATATATGAGAGTCCCAATTTTGTCCCGCCAACCCCTATTTTCTTTTTTATTGTGGCCACTCTGTGGGAAAATTATGGTATCTCATTCTGGTTTTCATTTGCATTTTCCTAATAGCTCATGATGCCAGGGTCCTTATTAGGGGCTTATTAACTGTTTATATGTTTTTTTTTTTTGTTTTTTGTTTTTGGTTTGGTTTTGTTTTGGCGAACTTTCTTTTAAGTCTCTGGCTCACTAAAAACTGTGCTGTTTTCTTATTATTCAGTTGAAAGGCTCTTCATATTTTCTGGAGCAAAGCCCTTTATCAGGTTTATTTTTAAGTATTTGCTTTCAGTTCTTGGCTTGACTTTTTATTTTCACAGTAGTATATTTTGAAATGTAAACATTTTAACTTTTAATAATGTCGAATTTATCAATGTTTTGCTTGTATGGTTGCTACTTTTGCTTCATGCCTGAGAACTCTTTGACTCAACATAAAAAAAAATCCTATATTTCCTTCTGGAAATTTTATATTGTAAGCTCTTCCATTTAGTTCTGTAATTCATTTTAAGTCAATTTTTGTAGATGATGTGAGGCAAGCATCTAATGTTATTCCTAATGCATTTTTATTATGGTAGAAAACACAGAACATAAAATATATTATCTTAGTCACTTTTAACTGTACAGTTCAATAGTGTTAAGTATATTCACATTGTTGGAAAACAGAGCTCCAGAACCTTTTCATTTGCAAAACTGAAACTCTATACTAGTTCAAAAACAACTCCTCCTTTCCTTCCCCACACAGCCCCTGGTAGCCATCCTTCTACTTTATCTTTTTATACGTTTTACTATTGTATGTACCTCGTGTAAGTGGAATAATATAGTGTGCATCTTTTTGTGTCTGGCTTAATTTCCATTAGCACCATGTCTTCAAGATGCATCCGTGTTGAAGCATTCTTCAGACTTTCCTTCCTTTTAAGACTGAAGAATACTCCATTTTAAAGCGTCCAATTTCATTTTTAACTTTACTTTGGCATATACATATCTAATTGACTCAGCACAGCTTTTTGAAAAGACTATTTTATCTGCATTAAATTGTTTTCACAAATTGTGGACAATCATATTTTACTGTGAATGGAAAACTTAAACATGTCCCCGAATGTTGTTTCTTTGCCTATTTGTCTATGAATGGAAGAGAAGAAAAAAAAAAGGAGGAGAAGAAGCGAGAGCCCTGGGCCACTAGAGCTCAGCAGGATGCTCAGGAGAAATTCTGATTGTGGAGTTAGCCTTCTAGCTCTTTGGTGTCCAATAGTTTTTTCTCATTTTAACACATTCCACCATTTTTTTTAATGGTGCTTTTCCCTGTAACCAATGTTTTAGTTTTCTGCACATTTAATCTACCAGACAGTAGACATGAGAATTTTTTTCTCTAATACTTAAATTTTTGTAAAATGTATTTCATCTATACTATGAAATACATATGTAAATATATGTTTTCCAAAATGCTAACCAACATTAAATTACTTGAAACACTTTCCACTTATATTGATCTTACGGTCTACTTTTATTATATTATTACATACCAAGGCCTATTTTTGGGTTGCTTTTGGTGTTTGTTCTCCATAAATCCAGTCTTATGGTTGTGCTAGTCTTATTTAATTTTGCACTTTTCTGACTTTTTCGAATACCAGATGAAGCTTACCCCTTTAGCTATTTTCAACCATTTATTTTTTTTAGTTTAGACTTTAAAATAGTTTTCTCTAATTCCTATGGTATATCCAAAAGCCGTATTACTCTAATAATAAAATTTAAGAACACATTGACAAAATTCTAATAACCAAAGTTAAGAACAAATTAACACATTGAACTTTCTTCCACACATATTGCATTTTACTTCATCTGTTCTGTTCAATACCTTGAATTAATTGACTTTTTTCTTTATTTAATCATAAATTGTACTTTGACTTTTTCTTGATGTCCCTTTAGAGCCATTTAATAGTATTTTGGGAAAGGCGTATCAAGCTGTGTTATTTCAGTCTCTCATGTCCCTCATTGGCATATTCAAATTATGTTCAGCGCTACTGGATGACTTATTTTCTAAATCCCAGACTCTTTATCTTATTCATATTTATATCCCTGTCACAGATCTCTGCCTAGCTCACAATTCTTGTTTGTAATATTGAATCACAGCAAAGTCTGAGATAGCTACAAAACTCGGACTGATTTGAACACAAAAGCCTTTCTGGAAATGGCAACCTATGAGCTGAGTTCTGAAAGGCGAGTAGGAGTTGGCTACACACAGAGAGTACGGAGCAAACACTCTTGGGAGACAGAACAGCATGGTCAAAGCTGAGGAACCTCTTCCAAGATTCTTGGACATTAGGGTACAGTAAGAACAGTAAAAGAACAGGTTAAAAACCAGGTCTTGATGGACCCTTAGGTCATGCTGAGAAGTTTAAGATTCATCTGAAGTCAGTCAGATTTCTCCACAAATTTTAGAGGCATGAAATGGTCACATTTCTTTAAAATATTATTTTATCCACAGTATCGTGAATGAATTAGAAAGACTCAAACAGAAACAGAGACAGAGAAATAATTTGCACAGCTGTTACCATAATTCAGACATGGTGATTAATGAGTTTTGTATTTTAACTGAATAAAATGATAGATATACTTGTAATGAGAGCCAGATCATTGCTACTGTTTTCAAAAACTGTGATCCCCACGGTCGGTGCCGACCGCAGCGTTCTGATGAGCCATTGCTCCGGAACAGATTGTCACATTAACATGTCTTATGTGGTCCAGGCCGTGGTTCTGAGCAAATAGGAAACAGGCTGAATCAAATTGTAATTGCAGGGGTGAGGTAAAGATTTTTATCCTCCTGACAGCAAGGTGAAAGCCATGTCAATCCCTGTGTAAACAAATGATCATACTGTCTGAGCATGGAACCACTTCTGCAAGTGTTTTCATATACGACAAAAATGCATATCTATCTTTAGTTATGGTATTTTCATGAGAGTGAATTTGGTCAGTCTTCATTCCAGGAGAGAAACAACAAAAAACAATGACTGTCTAGGAGAGATTTGCTGATTCTCAGTTCCCTGCGAGATAAGGAAAAACTGGGGCCGGGTGTCACGTCACTTTACTGGAGTCATGGAGCAGCCCAGCTTCGAGACTAGAAGAAACCATACTTCCCTCGTTGCTTAGCAGGTGTACTGTGTGAGACAAGCTGCTTTCCTCTGAGCATAGGTATCACAATGCCGTTAACATAAGGCTGTTGGTGAGACTACAGAGAATGTTGTAGCAGTCACTTAGAACACAGTCTGGTACAGGTGAGTGCTAAATACATGATCACTATTATAGTTTTAAAATGTGGCTAGAGAGTTTTTTGTTGGAATGAGAACCTGGGTTTGACGTACATTAGACTGTTCTTATTTCACTGTGTTGACCATCTCTTTTCTAGAGGCTACAATGATTCTAAAGGTGCACTGATTTTTTTTCTTCCTGCATTAACTGATTTGATCATAGTTAGAGTAACCTTTATCTCGTAAATTTTAATAAAATCTTGTAGTGTTATCTGATAAAAATGTATTATTGTGTGAAGTGTATACCTTGCAGTCAGGATGAGTAAAGTATATATTTTCTTCTCTTTCCTTTGGGATACATTTATCCCTTAAGGATGAAAATTGCACAACATTTGGCCCTAAAATCATGCATCATGAAGACTTTATTAAGAAAATAAATTTGGAAATATTTATTACTACAGAATCTAAAAAGATCATGTTGTTTTCTCCCCATTCACTCCCCAACCTGACTGACACTTCATACATGCTACAAAAAATTTATTTTCATTGGTTCACTTGAAAGTGAATGGTTCACCCATTCACTTATTTATCCTTTCATTCATTCAACCCTTTATTTGACAATCATTAAGTGAGCATATATCATACATACAAACAAGAAATATAATCCAGAAATTAAAAATAATACCTCCTTTTAGGGGATGGGAAAGAGATCTATCAAACCAACATTTTAATAAAGTCATACATGTCCTTCAATGGAAGTCAGGTATCCATCTCTGGGGTAGGAGAAGCAGAGGTGGGTGTTGACTAGACAACCATAAACATCAGGTTAGTGAGAAGAGGTAAGAAAAGCATTTTCTGGAGCAGGAACAAAATGCTCCATAACCATCTGGCATATTTGAAGAACTTCAGATGGTTCTAAATAGGTGGAACTTAGGGTATTCATTCCTGGGAAACTCATAGTGCTTTGCTAGGCAATTGAATGTATCCAGGCAGCCAAGCCAACGAAGGGACTTAACTGAAGACTAACCTTTTCAAATTTGCATTTTATACAATGAAGGAATTCACCTTTTTTTCTTTTGGATGAAGGGGTTTTCATTACAGTTATGATCAGCACTGATTTCCTTATGAGCTGGGCTAATATCCTCAAATGTCCATTAGCACAAACCTATTCCTCAGAAGTTCTCTTCAACTCAAATGGTAAGAGGTATGATTTCCTCTGAGGGTACAATGAGTTGCACATCTGTTTTCACAATGAACACATGTGTTTCTATTTTTACTAAAAAGAAAGGCCAAAGCTTATTTCATCATTCTTTTCTTTCCTTTTTTTTTTAGACGGAGTCTCACTCTGTTGCTCAGGGTGGAGTGCAATGGAGTGATCTCGGCTCACTGCAACCTCCACCTTCCGGGTTCAAGTGATTCTCCTGCCTCAGCCTCCTGAGTAGCTGGGACTACAGGCACATGCCACCACTTATGGCTATTTTTTGACTTTTCAGTAGAGATGAGGTTTCACCGCATTGGCCAGGCTGGTCTCGAACTCCTGACCTCAGGTGATCCATTTGTCTTGGCCCCCCAAAGTTCTGGGATTACAGGCATGAGCCACCACACACAGCCTATTTCATTACTCTTTTCAAAGTATGTTTTAAATATTTTTAAATGGGAGAAATTACCAGATGTAAAATGTCACCCCAAACTCCAGGGATTCTTATGAGGTATGATCAGCCCTTTTTTTTTTTTTTTTTAATTTTTTAAATTTATTTTTATTTTTAATTTTTTTTTATTATTATACTTTAAGTTCTAGGGTACATGTGCATAACGTGCAGGTTTGTTACATATGTATACTTGTGCCATGTTGGTGTGCTGCACCCATCAACTCGTCAGCACCCATCAATTCGTCATTTATATCAGGTATAACTCCCAATGCAATCCCTCCCCCCTCCCCCCTCCCCATGATAGGCCCCGGTGTGTGATGTTCCCCTTCCCAAGTCCAAGTGATCTCATTGTTCAGTTCCCACCTATGAGTGAGAATATGCGGTGTTTGGTTTTCTGTTCTTGTGATAGTTTGCTAAGAATGATGGTTTCCAGCTGCATCCATGTCCCTACAAAGGACGCAAACTCATCCTTTTTTATGGCTGCATAGTATTCCATGGTGTATATGTGCCACATTTTCTTAATCCAGTCTGTCACTGATGGACATTTGGGTTGATTCCAAGTCTTTGCTATTGTGAATAGTGCCGCAATAAACATACGTGTGCATGTGTCTTTATAGCGGCATGATTTATGATCCTTTGGGTATATACCCAGTAATGGGATGGCTGGGTCATATGGTACATCTAGTTCTAGATCCTTGAGGAATCGCCATACTGTTTTCCATAATGGTTGAACTAGTTTACAATCCCACCAACAGTGTAAAAGTGTTCCTATTTCTCCACATCCTCTCCAGCACCTGTTGTTTCCTGACTTCTTAATGATTGCCATTCTAACTGGTGTGAGATGGTATCTCATTGTGGTTTTGATTTGCATTTCTCTGATGGCCAGTGATGATGAGCATTTTTTAATGTGTCTGTTGGCTGTATGAATGTCTTCTTTTGAGAAATGTCTGTTCATATACTTTGCCCACTTTTTGATGGGGTTGTTTGTTTTTTTCTTGTAAATTTGTTTGAGTTCTCTGTAGGTTCTGGATATTAGCCCTTTGTCAGATGAGTAGATTGCAAAAATTTTCTCCCATTCTGTAGGTTGCCTGTTCACTCTGATGGTAGTTTCTTTTGCTGTGCAGAAGCTCTTTAGTTTAATCATATCCCATTTGTCAATTTTGGCTTTTACTGCTGTTGCTTTTGGTGTTTTAGACATGAAGTCCTTGCCCACGCCTATGTCCTGAATGGTAGTACCTAGGTTTTCTTCTAGGGTTTTTATGGTATTAGGTCTAACATTTAAGTCTCTAATCCATCTTGAATTAATTTTCATATAAGGAGTAAGGAAAGGATCCAGTTTCAGCTTTCTACTTAAGGCTAGCCAATTTTCCCAGCACCATTTATTAAATAGGGAATCCTTTCCCCATTTCTTGTTTCTCTCAGGTTTGTCAAAGAACAGATGGCTGTAGATGTGTGGTATTATTTCTGAGGACTCTGTTCTGTTCCATTGGTCTATATCTCTGTTTTGGTACCAGTACCATGCTGTTTTGGTTACTGTAGCCTTGTAGTATAGTTTGAAGTCAGGTAGCGTGATGCCTCCAGCTTTGTTCTTTTGACTTAGGATTGTCTTGGCAATGCGGGCTCTTTTTTGGTTCCATATGAACTTTAAAGCAGTTTTTTCCAATTCTGTGAAGAAACTCATTGGTAGCTTAATGGGGATGGCATTGAATCTATAAATAACCTTGGGCAGTATGGCCATTTTCATGATATTGATTCTTCCTATCCATGAGCATTGTATGTTCTTCCATTTGTTTCTGTCCTCTTTTATTTCACTGAGCAGTGGTTTGTAGTTCTCCTTGAAGAGGTCCTTTACATCCCTTCTAAGTTGGATTCCTAGGTATTTTATTCTGTTTGAAGCAATTGTGAATGGAAGTTCATTCATGATTTGGCTCTCTTGTTTGTCTGTTACTGGTGTATAAGAATGCTTGTGATTTTTGCACATTAATTTTGTATCCTGAGACTTTGCTGAAGTTGCTTATCAGCTTAAGGAGATTTTGGGCTGAGGCAATGGGGTTTTCTAAATATACAATCATGTCATCTGCAAACAGGGACAATTTGACTTCTTCTTTTCCTAACTGGATACCCTTGATTTCTTTCTCTTGCCTGATTGCCCTAGCCAGAACTTCCAACACTATGTTGAATAGGAGTGGTGAGAGAGGGCATCCCTGTATTGTGACAGTTTTCAAAGGGAATTTTTCCAGTTTTTGCCCATTCAGTATGATATTGGCTGTGGGTTTGTGATAAATAGCTCTTATTATTTTGAGGTACGTTCCATCAATACCGAATTTATTGAGCATTTTTATCATGAAGGGCTGTTGAATTTTCTCAAAGGCCTTTTCTGCATCTATTGAGATAATCATGTGGTTCTTGTCTTTGGTTCTGTTTATATGCTGGATTACGTTTATTGATTTGCGAATGTTGAACCAGCCTTGCATCCCAGGGATGAAGCCCACTTGATCATGGTGGATAAGCTTTTTGATGTGCTGCTGAATCCGGTTTGCCAGTATTTTATTGAGGATTTTTGCATCGATGTTTATGAGGGATATTGGTCTAAAATTCTCTTTTTTTGTTGTGTCTCTGCCAGGCTTTGGTATCAGGATGATGTTGGCCTCATAAAACGAGTTATGGAGGATTTCCTCTTTTTCTATTGATTGGAATAGTTTCAGAAGGAATGGTAACAGCTCCTCCTTGTACCTCTGGTAGAATTCAGCTGTGAATCCATCTGGTCCTGGACTCTTTTTAGTTGGTAGGCTATTAATTATTGCCTCAATTTCAGAGCCTGCTATTGGTCTATTCAGGGATTCAACTTCTTCCTGATTGAGTCTTGGAAGAGTGTAAGTGTCCAGGAAATTATCCATTTCTTCTAGATTTTCTAGTTGATTTGCGTAGGGGTGTTTATAGTATTCTCTGATGGTTGTTTGTATTTCTGTGGGGTCGGTGGTGATTTCCCCTTTATGATTTTTTATTGCGTCTATTTGATTCTTCTCTCTTTTCTTCTTTATTAGTCTTGCTAGCGGTCTGTCAATTTTGTTGATCTTCTCAAAAAACCAACTCCTGGATTCATTGATTTTTTGGAGGGTTTTTTGTGTCTCTATCTCCTTCAGTTCTGCTCTGATCTTAGTTATTTCTTGCCTTCTGCTAGCTTTTGAATATGTTTGCTCTTGCTTCTCTAGTTCTTTTAATTGTGATGTTAGAGTGTCCATTTTAGATCTTTCCAGCTTTCTCTTGTGGGCATTTAGTGCTATAAATTTCCCTCTACACACTGCTTTAAATGTGTCCCAGAGAGTCTGGTATGTTGTATCTTTGTTCTCATTGGTTTCAAAGAACATCTTTATTTCTGCCTTCATTTCGTTATGTACCCAGTAGTCATTCAGGAGCAGGTTGTTCAGTTTCCATGTAGTTGAGCAGTTTTGATTGAGTTTCTTAGTCCTGAGTTCTAGTTTGATTGCACTGTGGTCTGAGAGAGAGTTTGTTATAATTTCTGTTCTTGTACATTTGCTGAGGAGTGCTTTACTTCCAATTATGTGGTCAATTTTGGAATAAGTGTGATGTGGTGCTGAGAAGAATGTATATTCTGTTGATTTGGGGTGGAGAGTTCTATAGATGTCTATTAGTTCTGCTTGCTGCAGAGATGAGTTCAATTCCTGGATATCTTTGTTAACTTTCTGTCTCAGTTGATCTGTCTAATGTTGACAGTGGAGTGTTGAAGTCTCCCATTATTATTGTATGGGAGTCTAAGTCTCTTTGTAAGTCTCTAAGGGCTTGCTTTATGAATCTGGGTGCTCCTGTATTGGGTGCATATATATTTAGGAGAGTTAGCTCTTCCTGTTGAATTGATCCCTTTACCATTATGTAATGGCCTTTTTTGTCTCTTTTGATCTTTGATGGTTTAAAGTCTGTTTTATCAGAGACTAGGATTGCAACCCCTGCTCTTTTTTGTTCTCCATTTGCTTGGTAGATCTTCCTCCATCCCTTTATTTTGAGCCTATGTATGTCTCTGCATGTGAGATGGGTCTCCTGAATACAGCAGACTGATGGGTCTTGACTCTTTATCCAGTTTGCCAGTCTGTGTCTTTTAATTGGAGCATTTAGTCCATTTACATTTAAAGTTAATATTGTTATGTGTGAACTTGATCCTGCCATTATGATATTAGCTGGTTATTTTGCTCGTTAGTTGATGCAGTTTCTTCCTAGCCTCGATGGTCTTTACATTTTGGCATGTTTTTGCAATGGCTGGTACCGGTTGTTCCTTTCCATGTTTAGGGCTTCCTTCAGGGTCTCTTGTAAGGCAGGCCTGGTGGTGACAAAATCTCTTAGCATTTGCTTATCTGTAAAGGATTTTATTTCTCCTTCACTTATGAAACTTAGTTTGGCTGGATATGAAATTCTGGGTTTAAAATTCTTTTCTTTAAGAACGTTGAATATTGGCCCCCACTCTCTTCTGGCTTGTAGAGTTTCTGCCGAGAGATCTGCTGTTAGTCTGATGGGCTTCCCTTTGTGGGTAACCCGACCTTTCTCTCTGGCTACCCTTAAGATTTTTTCCTTCATTTCAACTTTGGTTAATCTGGCAATTATGTGTCTTGGAGTTGCTCTTCTGGAGGAGTATCTTTGTGGCATTCTCTGTATTTCCTGAATTTGAATGTTGGCCTGCCCTACTAGGTTGGGGAAGTTCTCCTGGATGATACCCTGAAGGGTGTTTTCCAACTTGGTTCCATTTTCCCCCTCACTTTCAGGCACCCCAATCAGACGTAGATTTTGTCTTTTTACATAATCCCATACTTCTTGCAGGCTTTGTTCATTTCTTTTTCTTCTTTTTCCTTTTGGTTTCTCTTCTCGCTTCTTTTCATTCATTTGCTCCTCAATCGCTGATACTCTTTCTTCCAGTTGATCGAGTCGGTTACTGAAGCTTGTGCATTTGTCACGTATTTCTCGTGTCATGGTTTTCATCTCTGTCATTTCGTTTATGACCTTCTCTGCATTAATTAGTCTAGCTGTCAATTCTTCCACTCTTTTTTCAAGATTTTTAGTTTCTTTGCACTGGGTATGTAATTCCTCCTTTAGCTCTGAGAAGTTTGATGGACTGAAGCCTTCTTCTCTCATCTCGTCAAAGTCATTCTCCGTCCAGCTTTGATCCGTTGCTGGCGATGAGCTACGCTCCTTTGCAGGGGGAGATGTGCTCTTATTTTTTGAATTTCCAGCTTTTCTGCCCTGCTTTTTCCCCATCTTTGTTGTTTTATCTGCCTCTGGTCTTTGATAATGGTGACGTACTGATGGGGTTTTGGTGTAGGTGTCCTTCCTATTTGATACTTTTCCTTCTAACAGCCAGGACCTTCAGCTGTAGGTCTGTTGGAGATTGCTTGAGGTCCACTCCAGACCCTGTTTGCCTGGGTATCAGCAGCAGAGGCTGCAGAAGATAGAATATTGCTGAACAGCGAGTGAACCTGTCTGATTCTTACTTTGGAAGCTTCCTCTCAGGGGTGTACTCCGTGTGAGGTGTAGGGTGTCAGTCTGCCCCTAGTGGGGGATGTTTCCCAGTTAGGCTACTCAGGGGTCAGGGACCCACTTGAGCAGGCAGTCTGAACCTTCTCAGATCTCAACCTCCATGTTGGGAGATCCACTGCTCTCTTCAAAGCTGTCAGACAGAGTCGTTTGCCTCTGCAGGTTTCTGCTGCTTTTTTTTTTTGTTGTTGTTGTTGTTGTTTAGCTGTGCCCTGTCCCCAGAGGTGGAGTCTACAGAGACAGGCAGGGCTCCTTGAGCTGCTGTGAGCTCCACCCAGTTGGAGCTTCCCAGAGGCTTTGTTTACCTACTTAAGCCTCAGCAATGGCAGGCGCCCCTCCCCCAGCCTCGCTGCTGCCTTGCGGTTAGATCGCAGACTGCTGTGCTAGCAATGAGGGTGGCTCCATGGGTATGGGACCCTCCCGGCCAGGTGTGGGATATAATCTCCTGGTGTGCCCGTTTGCTTAAAGTGCAGTATTGGGGTGGAAGTTACCCGATTTTCCAGGTGTTGTGTGTCTCAGTTCCCCTGGCTAGGAAAAGGGATTTCCTTCCCCCTTGCGCTTCCCAGGTGAGGAGATGCCTCGCCCTGCTTCAGCTCTCGCTGCTTGGCCTGCAGCGGCTGACCAGCACCGATTGTTCACCACTCCCTAGTGAGATGACCCCAGTACCTCAGTTGAAAATGCAGAAATCACCGGTCTTCTGTGTTGCTCGCTCTGGGAGTTGGAGACTGGAGCTGTTCCTATTTGGCCATCTTGCTCTGCCCCCATCACCCCTTTTTGATATAAGTAGGTGAGTGAAGTTTAAATAGTTTGTCCAGTTTGGAGAGCTAAGAGTGTGGGACCTGGGTGTCCAGACCGAGTCTGTTTGATGTTAGGGTTGATGTTCTCCAGGCTATGTGGTAAAGTTTTCTTCCACTTTTTCTTCTGATCGAAAAACCAGGCACCCTTAAGATTTTTAGATTATGGTTCATATAACAACACAGAGTCTCTTGGGTTTCCTATGAAAATGTAAGTTTACAAAGGAGTTTGACCACAATTGCATCTTGGTTTTTTTCCCCTAATTCAGTAACCCCATTTTCACAAGAGGGCAACTCATAGTTATGTGCAAATCTAGTTGACTCTCACTTTTTTAAAAAGGTGGCTCGAGCTTTTTAAGCCGGAAAATAACTGAAAAAGAGTCATGTAGCTGCTTAAAACAGCAAATTTTCACATTACAAATGATCTCCCACTTGCTTAGTTTATCAAATAAGAGCTTCAGTCATGTAAAACAGCCTTGAAGAAATTTATTTGGTAAGTTTGTAAATAAGATTCGTATGGCAAAAATATCACGTTTTGTACCTAATTGTCCCACTAGACCCTTGGTAGCTAGTACACCGTAACGAGCAAGGTTTAACATAGCCAACTGTCTCAGGTTAATGCTTTAAGGTTGTGTCACCAGCAAGCAGAAATTCGTTTGGCATCTTCTCCTGTGTTGTAATTCTGTTGAGGAGGTTTTGCTGTGGAAGGTTTGATATTCACAAACAAAGATAAATGTTTTCCTCTTTCTCAGGCAGTACACTTTAGATCGATGAGAGTCCAAGTGTCTATTAAACACAATCATTAGATTTTAATAAAGCACAACTTTACAAATTATAATTTTCTCACTTTCTGATACTTTTTTAAAAAACATATATAGGCATTGTCCTTAAGAACCTTGAAAATGGCATCTCTTGGACCAATAATGATAATGCTGTAATGTCCAAGAAAAGAATGCCTGTGTTTGTTAAACATGACCAGATTCTGAACTTATTAGTTAATTCAACATAAGCTTACTGGGTACCTAGCACATGCCATGCCCAGACCTAAGTGCAACAAACAAAACATACAAAGCCTGTGCCTTTATTGGGCTTACATTTTACTGGGAGAGAGAAGTCAAAAATACACAGAAAATGGACAAATACAGAACTGAAGGCACAATTATTAAAGTAAAATACAAGGTAGACATTTGTGAAATTGATCGTTGTGAAAAGCACATGGAATTTTACAATATACAAATTATGTGTGTGTGTGAATAAATCTCTCACCATAAGGAAGGAATTCAGAGAAGTAATATTTTTTACAAGAGCAGGAAAATAAGCCTTTTCTTTGGAAAACATCACCCTTTAAACCTCATAAAATATTAACAGTATGGCTGATACTTATTAGGTATGTATTACGTGCCAATGTCTGTTCCATGCACTTCACATTTAGATATATTGACACAATTAATCCCCACTACAACCTTCAAAGTAGGCACTTTTATTATCCTGACTTTGTAGCTGAGGAAACCATGGCAGGGAGGGCTGGATGACCTTCCCAAGTCCACACAGTTGTTTAATGGCAAAACGGCATTCAAGTTCAGGCAGTCTGGCTCCAGAGTCCACACTCTTAACTACCACAGCAGACCATACAGGGTTTCTTTATAGAGGCATTCTTTAATTTTTCTTACTTAAGAAGACACAAATAAGAAACCCAAAAAGCCATTCCACCAGAGAAGACTGTAGGCCTGCATTATTTGGACTAAAATAATAAGAAGCATGTATTTAAAAACAAAAAATCAAAAAGAAAACCTGATAGTGCTATTAAGCATATGATGAACAAATTAAAAAAAAAAAAAAAGTCTCTATGTCCTGCTATGGAGACTTCAATGCTAGTCCCATAAATGTGGTTCTTCTTGAAATGCGTGGCCCTTCCCAACACTTCTCTCTTCTCCCACCGGGATGAAATGCCATCCAAGTGCTGCTGGTTTGGTAGCTCTGCTGACCTAGACTTGGGCCACCTTCCAGATGTTCAAGGCAGTGAGGGTGTGCACTGCAGGGCAAGTCCAGGAGCGGCTTCCAGATGTTTTCAGTGAAACTTTGCAGCCTCTGGTATTACTGCTCACCTTACATGGTATCAGACGACACAGAGTCCCTAAACCCAATCTTCCCATCTACAAGCAGGAGCCCACACCCCGGGCCTTCATACCTTTCCCCATGGGGTTTCCTTTGCTTTGAGCCCCTTTTTTTCCATTTTGCTTCTCTTTTGGCTACCTCCTAAGCATCTGAAAATCATCAACTTGAGTATAATTTCCTCCAGGAAGTCTTCCTTGACCTTGTGGGTCTTGATCAGTTGTCCCTTTTCTGAGCTTCAAAATTTTCTATGAATTCCTCTCTCCTGATGCCGATCATATTTTATTATAGGTATTTGTCCACATGGTTACTTTACATTTGTAAAGTCATTTGTAACGTCGAGGCGGTAGTCATTCTACCTTGGTGTCTTTAGGACCGTCGAGGCAGTAGTCATTCTACCTTGGTATCTTTAGGACCTAGCACAGGCAGTGCCTAGGAGTTGGGCTGACTTTTCTGCTGATCTTTCAGCACAGCACACTCTAATAAAACAAACAAAATGTTTCAAAATTCATCTTTATGTTTGAGAAATGACCTTTTCTCGGAGGGTATATCTGCTTCTCGTTTCCCATTTCCATAACCCTGCCAAGGTTAGAATCTTTGAACATCCTTGAGGAATTGATCACCACTTGATTCAGTACCTGTGTGGAGACATAAGAGCTCATTCATTCACCAGGCATCATCATGAGTCCTGGGGATCTTTTTGGATCCTACTCAACCCGAAGGTGCAGAGTTGAGATGTCCCCTAAGGGCTTCAATCCTCTGGGGCCTATTTTCTAGAAAGAATCACCCACATGGTAAGAGGAACAGAAGAGTTTTCCATCCCCCCAGGAAACTCAGGGAGCTTTCCCCCTTGCTTTCATTGCTTGCTTCTGCTAAAGTTGTAATTCCCTCTCTGCATTCCATCTCCTGCAAATTTGTTGGCTTTTTCTATGCTACCACTACCCAAATGTGGCATGCCCCTCATTCCTTCATTCTCCAGGGCATTGTTAACATCAAGAAGGTCACAGAATTGCTGACACTTAAGAAGGAAAATTATAACACACATCAGTAAAAATGGATTGGCTTGGGCATTTCCTGCAACTGCTTCTCCCATAACTCTAGCCGTATTATTTTCTGTCCCAGCTTATGTTTCTAATGAGACCGTCACATCTCAGAAAGGCCTTTGCATTGGACTCCAGTACACTGCTACTGATCCACTCTCAAATTCCTGCTTTTGCAGAGGCATTGAAGCTTCATGAGTAAGAGAATAAGAAGACCTGGACTTTCACCCCTGCTTTACATCCACCTTGCCCCACACCACTGTGACCTGGACGGCAACTCACTCTACCTAATCTGTGTCTGTTTCCTCATGAGTAAAACAAAAATGAGAATATCACCAACTCGTAGGCTTGTTAGGAGGATGATAGGAAGGAATGCAGTAAGAGGGCTTAGAACCACACTTCCTTTTAGTACTATTTTTGTTTGTTGTTGTTTTTATATTATGTCAGGCTTCTAATCTACAGAACTGTAAGATAATCAATTTGTAGTATTGTAGTATTACAAGCCACTAAGTATGTGGTGATTTTTTGTGGAAGTAATAGAAATCAAATTTACCTAGCACCTAGGATTTGAAGGAAACCTGCTGAGGATGCCTGAACACATTCAACATGCCTTCATCCTTCCATGCTTTCATTCATTTGAATAGCATTTTCAATTGCACTATCCTTACATGAGGTGCTGTGTTGAGTCTCAGGTACGAAGAGGTATGAAGAGAAGAGGCAGAGATATGAAATAAAACCACAATCTCTGGTGTTCACCAAAGGCAAGTTGCCAAAAAACAGGAATACACATGAAAGGCAGCCAAGTATTTTAGAGCTGAAAGTGAGAAATGCATCCTGAACTATGCAATGTTTACACATCCCATATTTACACTCAGTGGATTCAGGAATGATGTTCTAAAACCCTCATTTCTGTTTGTCCCCGAAAACAGTGACTGATGACTTATTTATACTAACACTGAAAGTTCTGAGGAAGCCATTAAAGCTTGTAGAAATAAATACCCATGTGTTCAAACTCTGTAGTAAGTGGAACTCCATTATAGTTCACCTGCATCCCAGATACAAATTTCCAACTCCTCATCACACATCACATCATGCCCTGCAAACACACCAATTTAATTATTTTTCTTCCTTTAACTTGTTGCTGTATAGCCCTCTCATTTAACTAATGCAAGATAAAACCTCAGAGAAAAGCTTTTCTACATCTCTTTTCCTGTGTCATTATACCAGGCAATTTTCTTGATAGCCTCTTGGGCAATATATGTTTTATTAAAACAATTTCCTCAATTTCTGTGTCCATAACTTCACCAGAATCCTACAAGTAATCTTAATTATTGCAGTCGACCACCTCCTTGTGATGGTCAGTTTAATGTGGCAGCTTGGCCAGGCTCTAGGCCCAGCTCTTCCATCAACCACTAATCTCGGTGGTGCTAGGAAGGTAGTCTGCAGATGCAATTAATGTTTATTACCAGTTGACTTACGTAATGGAAATTATTCCAGAAAATCTGGAAGGGCCTGATGCAGCCAGTTGAAGGGCATGAAGAAAAGAACTGAGTTTCCTTAGAGAAGAAGAAATCCTGCCTGTGGGCAGCAACATCAGTTGGTGTCAAGATTTCCAGCCCATCTCTCCTGACCAACTGTCCTACAAATTTTACACTTGTCCAAACAGCCCCACAACTGTATAAGACATTTCCTTGCAATCAGTACCTTACTGTTGTATTAGACTTTCTACGATGATTGTTATCCATAGCTTTGCACCTGTGATAAATCAGCAAGAGAAGATGGTCCTTCCCCTAATAGAAGTTTCTCTGTTGTCTTATTTTGAATCCTCAGACTTGGCCCTGTATTTTTTTTCTTATAAATACGTTAAATTGGTTCCCACTGTTATCCCTTGTCCTCCAAAATATGGCAAATATTTGTCTTGTATTTTACTACTGAGTCCACTTAAAATTAAATTTTATGTTTTTAAATTTGAAATACTTTCTTTTTCTTTTTTAAACAAATAATGTATCAAGAGACCTTAATTGATTGCCTATAATTTTCCAGAACCATGTTGGGCTCTGTAAACTCAAAAGCAGAACGAAGAGTGAGATACAATCATGACTTCTATTGTTATTTGTGATTATAAAAGAAATACATAATTTTCTCTTCAAGAAATGTATACGAATAGAAAAATATAGAAAATGTAAATTATACAATATTATTAATTATAGTCATGCTTGATATTTTCTTTTTGCAGTCTACCAATTGTACCTAGAAGTCTTTAAACAAAGAAAAATACACGCATTTGAAACTGGTCTCCTTACACCTTTTTTGTTGACATTTAATCAGGTTATTTTAAAGCATATTTTCTGTTTATATATATATATATATAATATTCTAGCATATACATATATTAATTTCTGACACCCCTAGTATCAGACATTGAAGTTGTGTGAAATCTTTTACAAGTATATGTCAGTGTTCCATGAGCATTCTATCTGATGATTTACTTCTCTGAACAAATTTGCTTAGCCTGGATTCCTGTAAGTAAAATTATTGGATGAAAAACCATGAGCAGTTGAAGTGGTAATAAGCTCTTGATGTACATCAGAACTTTCCCTCCAGAATGCTTAAGAAAATCATTTTGACAGTCTCCACATCAGGGCTTGATGGCGCCTATCTTTTTGCACCTTCAGTACTATTAATAGGATTTTGTTTTTCATGGCTTTGATTAATGGTGGATTAAGTGTTTTTTATACTTATTCACTGTAATATTTTTTGGATATTTACTGTATGTATCATTTATCTGTTTTTCTATTGGCATTTTTAAAGAGCTATTTATCTTTTAAAATATTTTTCTCTCTGAATTCTAATGGAAAATATTTCCGGTTTCCTTTTTATTTGGTGTTTTTTGTTTTTATTATTATTATTATTTAATGCTTTGCTTTTACTTTTGGAATCTATACATAATTTCCTTTTCTTTTGTGAGCTCACATGTTATTTTATGCTTGGTCATTGTATCTCTTTCCTGATCTGACTTGTTTAATAAAGCATCAATACATGGCTTGGGTTTGGATTGAAAGAAGCTGGATCTGCTTTAAAAAGATGTGATATTATTGAGAAATATTTTTTATACACCCATCTTGACAATTTAATTATTCATCATTTTTGAGATCTAACTTTTATTCTCACGTTCAATTGTAATACACTGTACTGAATGTGAAAATTATCATAAGTTAGAATAAAGATACTTTGAGAAAATTACTGTGCACAGTTTTTAGACAAGGCATTTTCAATGTAGGAGAGAGACGAAGGTTTCACAACAGAAATATGCCAACTCCGTTTCTGTGTATGTTCCATTTAGATTGAAGCCATAGCAGTTACAGTTGCATTCTAGCCTCCTTAGAGTTTATCAATATTATGCAGCTGTTGCCTTGCCTAAAGAAAGTGCCAAGAGGAAATAATGAGATCGTATGGAATCCCGATAAGTAGAAACTTGCAAGGCAGAATCAGAGCTAAGAAAATGAAGGAAAAAAAAAAAAAAAAAAAAAAAAAACCACAGCCAAAGTTCCGGGAAGTCTTCTTTCTTATTTATATGACATTACCCTAAGTGTTTTGCCTTAAAATTTTTCTTTGAACAATTGTCCTCTCTGTAATACTGTAATACACCAAAAACTAAGTCTGTTTCTTTCAAGAGCTGGCACCACACTGATAATTTATAAGTACAAAGTATGCAACTGCAATTCCTGTTTCACCCTGAACTTGAACTAAAGACGTCTTTGATTGGCATGAATGTGGTGCCAAGCAAGGAGACTCCACTAATACTGGAGAAGAAAAACAGACAGACAGTCTTCTTCATTCTTGAATAAACATACCATTCAATTCACATAAAGGCAAGTTAATTTCAGAAAGGTTCACTCCTGTTTTCTTGAGATAACAAGATGCAAAGCATTTGCTTAAACTCGGTTAGTCGATAAAATTCTTCAGACGTTATCATCACTGGCTGTGTAGTTTTTAAACATAACATATTCAAATAGAATGCTTTTTTGGTCATTTGTAAAACTCATCTTTGCTGTACCTTCTGAGAACGAGTATGGCATCATTGCTTTTCCCATTTAACATTCCTTAAGTTTGACTGAATCATTGGTAAAACAGTTTCCTTGTGTAAGATAATGAGAAATCCTGGAAAACTACCTTTAGCTTCTTACTAAAGAATGTTTTCTCTAACACTCTTTGAAATTAAAACATGCATAAAAATACATTTTACATGTCAACCTGATTTCACATTAGTATATATGTTAATAATTATTTGATAATTATTATTTGATTAGCCAAACACCATGAGAAAGTCTCAGTAAAGAATATTTTGGAAAAAGCAGTTTCGTATCTATACACATCACATATTTACATGAAGTATTTCCTGTGGTTAGTAGCATTGTACTCATCAAAACTCATAGAACATTATGATTTTAAGATATTTTGAGCTCTCTCATAACACTCGTAGATAAAAACAAAAATCATTAAAGCATAATTCATGCCTGAGATGCTAAATAAATACTTGGTTTGGTTTTGACTGTAAAATTATTTAGCAAATGGACTGATTAACAGGACAATGTACTCTAAAGTTTAGAATATTAATACTAGGTGAAATTGACTAAATGTATAAAAGAGAAAAATAAGACGAATGAAAGCAATATTACTTTAGAAGCAGCTGGTTAAATTATGGAACTGACTTCTACAAAGTGTCGTCTTTTCATTTTTCTTCTCTTTGATTTTCTTTTCCCTTGAGGCTGAACAGTATCAGCAAATCTAACATGATTTTGGAGTATAAGGAATAGCCTTTGCATGGCCCAGTCCAAATATACTAGAGAAATATTTTTGTGGACTCGTAGTAAGATGGTACTTTATTCCCACTTTAATACTCTTCTTTAAATTACAGATCCCTTGATACCTGGAAAAGTGAAAGAGTCAAATGTCTGGTCAGACTTTGGATTTCTTTTTCCAGTCCCTGTCCATAACAAGCCACAGCCTTACTCCTAGCGCTACAGACAAAAATGTATTCATTTGAAATATTTCGATTATTTCTTTATTGAAAATCCAATTTTACCTTTTTATACACATTGAGGGTATTTTGGGGACATGCGTGACTTTTAACAAGAACATTGTTGATACCAATCACCCTTCCTCTGAGACTGTCTGCCACCCAGAGTTCTAACTAGAGGTATTATTACTTGACATGCCTTTCTTGCATTTTTGGAACCATATTCTTGAACACATTTTTATCTGGAGATATTTCCTGCTTAGAGACAGCCTGGTATGTGAAATAGGATATTTTAAAACTAGAGTGGTACCGGTATTGCAAAATGAATTTTGATGCACAAAAGCAATTGCCATCAAATCTCCTCTGAAGTCTTTTGAAGTCTCTCCTAAGACATTTAAAACTCTCCCACTCACTTGCCCTGAGGACTTCTAATTTCTGACAATGGAAACTCAACTCCTAGAGTGTTGTAATGTAAATTGAACACCATGGGGTTTACGTAAATGCCAACTGAATGAAAAAGAAAGATGACTGACAGACAATAAGGACAGTTCTAGTTATTTCAATGCTTATTTACTGTCGATTCTACCGTACTTTTAAACACAGTATCTCAAATACTATCAAGAATTATCAGAAATATAAAAAAGATAATGTGGTCCATAGTGAAAAGTCAATAAATTGGTGAATTAGACCCCTAAACAACCCAGATGTTACAAGAAATTGAAAACATGAGTGGAGAAATCCGAGACATCAGGAGAGATCTGGAAGCTGCATAATAGAAACTGCCATCCTACAACTGAAAGACACAACATGTGAAAAAACAGCAACAACCAAAACCCACTGGATGCGATTAATAACATGTTCGATCCACAGGAGAAAGGATCAGTTACTTGGAGGAAAGGTCACTAGACGTTATTCTAAATAAAGGAGAGTGAGAACAAATGGAAAATAAATCAATAATACAAAATAACATAAAACTGAGCATCAGCAGCAGTCTGCAAGTTAATATTGAGTACTCTGATGTTGGAGTCCCAGTAATGAAGGAGAGAGAAAATGGGGTGGAAAATATTTGAGGAATCTTGCCTGTAGTTTTCCAAACTGATTCAAAAAGTAGTGAGCCACTGACATGGGAAGCTCTGCACATTTGAGGGAGCATTAACACGACACACACACACACCCACCCACCCACACACACCCACACACACACCCACACACCCACACACACCCCCCCACACCCTCCCCACACACACCCACACACCCACACACACACACACACCCACACACACACCCACACCCACACACACTCTTTAGGTATGTCATAATCAAACTGGTGAAGTCTAAATATGAAAATAAATTACTGGCTTCTTGTAATGGTGGACAAGTGAATTTGTCTTGTAGATCATCTGGAAATAGAAATTATAAAAATAACTTGTAAACTTCCTAAGGCTGACCAAAGAGAGACGATGGCATAATCTCAAAAAACATGATGAATGGTAAGAATTATGAACCGGTGGCTTCAGGCCTGAAGGCACAGCCCACCCCACTGAACTACTGCAGGATGGGTGGGGAGTCTCTGTAAGCTTATCAGGAAAAAATTTCAGAGATCGTGATTCCAGAATGGGAAATCACCTGGAAATGGAAACATTTAAAGAAAAAATCCCAGTAGTACAAGAAACATAGATGTGGGACCCAAATTTAAGGCACAAATTCTTCAAATATCTGAATGACAGCTAAACTGCTTGTTCTCGGAGAAATGTCCAGGACCAAATAAGCAGAGTAGAGAGGAATCTACCGTGGAAAGATAGAGTTACTTGGATCCAGAACTGTGATTCGATGAATTTCTTAACAGAGTCTGTGTACTATTTAGGTAACAGAGAACATGAAGTGTTGGACTACAAAGATCAAAGTTGGAAATTAGGGGAAATTTTTCAGAAGCAAGAGAGCCTAAAAGAGGATGAGCTTCATCTCTATTTCAGTTCTTGGGTGAAGAACCTATTTCACAGACACAGGGAAGACTCTCTTGAGAGAGAGCTAACAATCAACAGCAACACTCCAGGGGAAGTTACCAGAGCAAAGCCCAGTTCTCAGCAGCTTTGGGAGTGACAAAATTTACATTTTTAGTTCAGGCAAGTTAGAAATTAGAATAGAAAGCTAATAACTCTCAGAAATACAAACCTAACACAGTGTATTAATTTCCATGTTCAGTTTTCAAAGAAAAATTACTGACGTGCAAAGAAAAGGGAAAATGTGACACATAATAAAAATATAAATCAATAGAAGCTGAATATAATTGTCTTCAGGAGCAGGATTTAGCAGACACTTCTAATTAAAATACATTCACAAATTCAAAGAACATGTGCTTGATGAATCAAAGGAAAATATGAGACCCCTGAGTTGACAATTAGGGGACATAAGCAGATAAATTAAAACTACTTTTTTCTTCTTGGGCATTGTACCAGAAATAGATTCATACAAATGTAATTAACTGAGTTTTGCAAAAGGCAAAAAAAAGAAAATGGAATCAAAATAATCTTTTCACCACATGGTTCTAGATCAATTAGATGTCTATATGCAAACAAATAAATAAATAAATACAGCAACCTTAACCCACAACTCACATCTTGTGCAAAGTTAACTACATTTAATCATAAGCCTAAGTGTAAAATGTAAAAGTTTAAAACATTTAAAAGAGAAGAGGGGAAATTGTGTATGAACTTGGACTGGCAAAGTTTTTAGAAAATGCAACAAAATAGATCTATAAAAAATTGTACTTCATCAAAATTCAAATATTTTGTTCTCTGAAAAACAATGAGAAAAGAGTTTTGAAAAACTGGGAAGAAATATCTGCAGAGCACACACTGTATAAATGATGTGCATGCAGAATGAGACAAGAAGTCTTCTCCTGATCCAAGGTCTTTTCTCCATCAAAGAGTTTGTGGTCTCTGGGGCTTCAAGGAATGAAGCCATGGACTGCAACGGTGAGTGTTACTACAGCTCCATTAGAGAAACGCATGGGCCCAAAGAGTGTACAGCGACAAGATTTATTAAAGCGAAACCCAAAGTAAAACGAAAGCGAAAGTAAAGCTTCCACTCGGTGGAAGGTGCCCCAGAAGGGTTACCATTGCTGGCTTGTCTTATGCTTATATCCCCTTTTGACACCTCCCCTTTTCCTTTTTCTGTCCTATAGAATTACCTTATTTTCTATCCACTTGTGGGTTGGCAGGCCTGATTGGTTAAAAACATCAGGCTGCAGCCGGAGCTTAAACTCCCTATGATTGGTTGACGTTTCAATCCCTTACTTGTGGCTATGACTCATTTTGGCCTAAGGGAAAGTGCCCTTAGGGAAGTCCTTATTCACTCCGGAAGTTCAGCCAACTTAGCCACATAGTCCCTCAAGAATATGCAAAGAACAGCTAAAACTCAACAGTAACGCAACAATGAGTACTCATTATTAGCAAGCGGAGTGTCATTGATTTAGAAACGCATTCATATACAATTTGTATATAGTGCTTTAGTTAAACATTTACGGAAAATAATTACAGAACTAATTCACATATTATGTCTTAAATATAGCCATGTGCCTTTAGAGCAAAGATAATTTCAAGGATGTTATCTTTTTACCTAAAATCAATGAAACCATTTATACACAATAGAGAAGTTTGCTTTCTAAGAATGTAGAAACAAACTAGAAGAAAATAAAAGCAGTAAATTTCTTTAGCCCTTGGTTTAGCTGAAATGAACTATAAAAATTTTGAATAAAGGCAGAAATTACTTTTTTTGACTATTTTATATAATATCTTTTTGTAGAGTTCCCTGTACATTACTGGTTTTTATTATTATTATTATTTATTTTATTTTATTTTATTTTATTTTTTTTTTTGAGACAGCGTCTCGCTGTGTCCCCCAGGCTGGAGTGCAGTGGCGCGATCTCGGCTCACTGCAAGCTTCGCCTCCCGGGTTCACGCCATTCTCCTGCCTCAGCCTCATGAGTAGCTGGGACTACAGGCGCCCACTACCATGCCCGGCTAATTTTCTTTTTTTGTATTTTTGGTAGACATGGGGTTTCACCGTGGTCTCGATCTCCTGACCTTGTGATCCGCCCACCTCGGCCTCCCAAAGTGCTGGGATTACAGGCGTGAGCCACCATGCCCGGCCTATTATTATTTTTTTAATGGAAAACATTCTATTGGTTGAAAGTAATCCAGGATTCTGAGGCTGTCTTAGCCACCATTAATAACAGAATTCTGACTGAGGGCACACTTGGTGAGAAAAAAATGGATTGAGCCTTCCGATAGCAGTGGCAACCCGCCTGAAGCTGATGCGGCCATGATGTCAGCTGCAGTCCGGGAGGCACAGCTGGGGCTGAGTGCTCCACTGAGCTGAAGGGAGTCGGAAATAGGCGGAAGCCCCACCCCCTTCTGAGTTGGCATCGTGGGAGTCTCATGCTTCCTGGGTGCAGCTGCAGCTGCCCAGCCACAGCTGTGGACGCGGACCTCCCTGTGCTCTTGCCGGCCAGGAGCAGGCAGGAAAGCTCTCTGGCATAGCTATAGCTGCAGAAGCCGTGGTTGGGTAACTGGGCATCTCTGCCCTCTCGGGGGCCCAGGAAGGCCACCCCATCCCTGCAGGCTCTGAAGTGCCTGCTCCTGCTGCCTGACCTCTCCCTACTCCTGGAGCCTGTTCTGATCTTGGAGGGGAGTTGATGTCAAGCCCGGGCACTGTCACAACCCAGACAGGTGTGTGCAGGCTTTCAGCAGTGCTGACACCCCAGCCCCATGCTGCCTCGGCCCCCTCCAGACTTTGGGTGCCAAGGAGCACAGGAATGAGGCTGAGGGGATGCTAAGTGTAGCTTGACACTGGCCTGCAGGCTCCCCTGGGCAGGAACACCCTGGATGCCCAGCCTGGGTGAACAGTGATGAAGGAGACAGGCCCTTGTGTGGAAAGGGGCAGGTCTCTGGTGAAGCCCCACCTTCAAGCCAGGGAAGGCCTGAAGCCTGGGGCCTCCACTGCCTGCCCTGTGGACCAGAGTGCAAACTTATGGGGCTTTTTCTGGGCCCACCCATGGTCATCCATGGACAAATCAGCACACACTTCCTCTCCTCTAAGGCCCGTAAAAGCCCCTCTTCCTTCCTTCCCCCCCCCCCACTAAGCCAGAATCAAAAAAGAGACATGACAGGATGATCAGCTGCGGAGATGAACTACCGACTCCAGGGCCTCCCGGCTTCTGAGAGCTGAGCTCCTGTTGGGATGCCATGGCTGTGGAGAGAAGCCACCCTGTCCAGGGTCTCCTTTGAGCTGTTCTATTGCTCAAAAAGCTTCTCTTTACCTTGCTCTCCCTCCACTTACCCACATACCTCATTCTTCCTGGGCATGCAGGATAAGAACTTGGGACCTGCCAAACGGTGGGGCCGAAAGAACTGCAACATAAACCGGACTGAAACACACTCCTTCCTCACCGTGTTGCAGGAGACAAGAAGGAGAGAAGAGCTACAGTCCTTCAGGGATCCCAGACCTAGGAGCTCCCCAACCCTCTTTGGGTCTCTGCAGTTCCTGGCATCTCTAAGCTTCTGGGTGCCACCGTGTTCCCCAGTGCCAGCCGTGGAAGCTGCTTGCAGTGTACCTGGTCTAGCCACAGCCTCGCAGTGAGCCAGCGCTGGTGCCAGCTCTTGGAGCTGCTTACCACACCGCAGTCAGTGTGTCTGGCTGTGCACAGTGGTCAGACTCCAAGCATGCTTGCTCACACACTCTCGCAGCTCCACTCACCCTTGGCAGGCATGAGATCCAGGTTGGCAGCGTGAGCTAAGAGCAGCCTGCTGGGCTGAGTGGGCCCAGGGGGCCTGAACAAAACTTGGGCTAAGGCATCGCTGGCCACAGATTTCTGGCTGGTAAAGCGATACTCAAAGGATCCTGTAACACTTCCATGTCCTTATTCTGAGGGTGACTGACCTCAAGTCACTGACATTTAGGCAAGTCATGACAGCCAACAGTCTGTAATATCCAGCTTGTAAATTTTGCAGAAAGGCATTTGACCTACAAACACTTAGATTTGTGTAGTTGCCTTCTTTTAATTTTCACTTGGTTTAACTTTCTTTCATTGAGGTCAATTCATGCTTCTTTCAGTCCCTTCAATTTGAAATGCAACACATTATTTTATTAACACTTCATGGCGGGCAATAGAGTGGAACTGATTGAAAGTAGTGCTGTGGCTCCTAACTGCGGATTCTAACATCGTGTTTCTTATTTCTTTTCAGGATGCATTTTGAGACATGTTTTATTTCTTTCTTTTTTTTTTTTTTTTTTTCCATAAAATACCACAGGCCAGCTGCAAGGTTCTTTGTGGAAGAAATCTTTAAGTACAGGTAAACCAGGCATATTAGAAAAGATGGCTTAAAACTGTACCTGCCATTAAAAGTGCAGAGAAAATAATAAAAATCTAAGAAAGAAAATTAGTATATGTATTGTAGAATCATAGAGCCAGACTGTGTCATCTCCAGGGTAAGCCTCATAAGATTTGCTTTAGTTAGCCAAACGATCTTTTTATGTGTCGCTGTGGAGACAAGTGATAGAACAGAATTTCTGTTGTGTGCACATGATGATGTATGATTTGCTATTAGCTGCTCATTGTACACATTCATTGAGTAACAGTTTGATGCTCTCACAAAAACCATTGCAGTGAGTTCAGGAAATGTGAGTTCCAGAGCTGACGGAAACTTGCATAACTTCACTTGTACTTATTGAATGTTTTCTTAATATGTCTTTTCTATTTTACTTTATGGAGTCATAAGAGGATAAAATAAGTTTGGTTGTAAGTCACTGGCACGTGCTGAGACTGTGGTACAATAAGAGATGCTGTAAGATTTACCCAGTCCTCTTAGTTAATACCTGTAAATTAGTTCATACATGTAAGGCAATTAGGACAGTGCCTAAGAGAGAGAGAGACAGAGACAGAGAGGGACAGAGGGGAGCTATAGATGGTAGAGAGAAGGAGTATAACCATCAAACTATGAGTCTTAACACACATCGAGATAATCATGGGCTGAAAGCAATTTTAAAATGTAGGTCCCTAGGACTCAGTCTCAACATAGAAGTCAACAGACTTGTTCAGACACAAAAACTGGCTTTTAAGCACCTGGGCAATTTTTTTTTTTTTTTTTTTTTTTGAGATGGAGTTTCGCTCTTGTTGCCCAGGCTGGAGAACAACGGCACGATCTTGGCTCACTGCAACCTCCACTTCCTGGGTTCAAGTGATTCTCCTGCCTCAGCCTCTCAAGTAGCTGGGATTACATGTATGCACCACCACATGTGGCTAATTTTGTATTTTTAGTAGAGATGGGGTTTCACCATGTTGGTCAGGCTGGTCTTGAACTCCTGACCTCAAATAACCCACCTGCCTCAGCCTCCCAAAGTGCTTGGATTACAGGCATGAGCCACCGCTCCTGGCCACATCTGGGCAATTCTTATGAAGGTGGTTTACAGATTGCATTTAAGAGACAGCTATAAATATTTATGAATGCATCTGTTTATGATAGACAATTAGGAAGAGTGTGATAAGGGATAACACAGCTGTGCCTTCTGGGAATGGGATTGTGGGTATCGCTTCAGTCACGTTTCTCCCACTTGCGTGTGGTAAAGTTTATCAAGTGAGACCTAGAAATCCAGCTAACCAGGAAGGTTAGCTCCTATAGATCTCTATAGGAAGAATTACAAAACACTGCTGAAAGAAATCAGAGGTGACACAAACAAATGGAAAAACATTCCATGCTCATGGATAGTAAGAATCAATATTGTTAAAATGGCCATATTACCCAAAGCAATTTACAGATTCAGTAATGTTTCCATCAAACTACCAGTGTCATTTTTCATAGAATTAGAAATGACTTTTCTAAAATTCACATGGAACCAAAAAGGAACCCAAAGAGCCAAAGCCATCCTAAGCAACAAGAACAAAGCTTGAGACATCACATTACCTGACTTCAAACTATCTGACAAGGCTACACTAACATCACGTCTGCATCCTGATCTTCTTTTCTTATGAGGTCACAAATTCTATCCGATTAGGGATGCTTATGACCTTTTTAAACCTTAATCTCCTCTTTAAAGACTCCATCTTCAAATATAGTGACATTCTGAGGGACTGGGGGTTAAGGCTTTGGCATATGACTTTTGAAGAGGACACAATTCAGCCTCAAACAGACACGCCTAGCACCCTGCACTTTTTCTGCAGAGAGCTTATCTCAATCCAACAGCGAGGCATGCATTATTTGATATCTGTCTCCTCCATTCATGAGAGTAGAGACCAGCTCTATTTGTCCCATACCTAGGATAATATGTACCATATAATGAGCACCAAATACATATAGTGATATATATATCACAAAATCCCCAGGCAAGGTAAATTTTAGCTGTTCTAGCGAAGCAACAGAGAAGAAAAGATATGCAGACACGTACACTTGTTCTATGGGCACTTAGTTACCATTCTCAAGTAAAAGCAAGTTGAAGTTGCAAGGAACAGACAGGATGTAAGTTCAAGAATAAGTTAATTTGATTTTTTTTCAAGGAAAGGCAAAGAAGCGAAATAATCATAATTTATGATGTAAAGATTTAGGAGAGCAGAAATCTAAATTGCCTCATTGTGTTAAAATGCACCACATATTCTGAAAGTGCAAAAGTGTCATCAGATAAAGGAGACACATTGGATCTTTCGAGAAAAACTCGAGGTGTTATCATAACCCATAACCCATTGCTTCTGAGACTGTGACTTGCCCAAGATAAAAATCCCCATTTAGGGGCACCGTCAAGATGTGGACCAGGTACCCATGATTCTGGATCACAGCCTCCTTTCTGTCTGGTTCTGCATCTCTGTAGATCTTGGCCCTGCCTTTTTCCAAAGTCTACAGCTTCCAGTCCCTCATGGCACGAACAGTGGCCGAGTGACCACTGTATTTAGTGCAACCGTGCTATGGAGAAACTCCTGGATGACCTCCTTATAAGCGTTCTTATCACTGGAAATTCTCCAGCTTATTCTATGAAAAACTCCATTACTGATTGACTCTTTCAATTTAGTCTCTTCCCATTAGCCAAGGTTGTCAGTGCTTGCTCATACAGCTCTGTGCTGCGTTGGTTGAAAGGAAGCCAGCTTTACTGGGGAAAGCAAAGGATGCCCTTCCTACTCAGAGGAGTCAGGAAGGCTCTGGTTACATCTTCCTGTGTCTGATTCAGGGAGGGCTAAGTCAGCGGGAAGGTCAGCCTGATCTCCGACTGCACCCTAGGTTGTCACACCTTGCTCATCCAGCAATGGTGCAAAACAAGGTCATTGAAAAGAAGGGGACACACACGGACATGTGTGGACACACACAAATATACACCACTGCACACAACACACACACACCACGGCAATGTGCACCACACATGCTACACACATCTCTGCATGTGCACCCACACCATACACACACACAATACAGGCACACACTACTCATGCACCATTGCACGCACATGGGTACACGTGTGCACACACAACACATACCACACACATGCACCACTGTGCATGCACACACAAGCACACACAGATTCCTCACCTCAGCAGTGGTGCTAACCAAGGCCATTGACATGATGGTGAACACATGTACACATGCATGCATATGTGTGCACTTATCCACTCTCACATACCATGCACACTCACATGCCATTGCATGCACATATACACACACCACTGCGAAGACACATATGCACACCACACACACACACAGGTATACACACACTGTACAAACAGCACTGCATGAACCTGCACACACAGAGGCATGCATGCACACATGCATGTGTACACAGACACATCACACACACATAAACTACACAAACACACACCACTGCATACTCTTACCTCATGCATGGCATTTAGTAACAGATCTAGAATTGGTGTAGTCTTAGAACTGTTTTTAAAAACTTTCTTTTAATAACATATGAATGAAGTACTTATATAACTTAAAAATTGTGTTATTTAGAATGTAGTTAAGCAAAGAGAAGATAATTTACTCATAATGCTTTTGTTTAAAAACAAGCACAGAAAAATGTGGTGTATACCTTAAGTCATTTCCTATTCATTTATTTTATAAAAATATTCATACTGTTTGCAGAATTTTTACTTGCTTTCACAGTCTTTTGAATATACGGTTTTCTATATTAACACATAGAAACCCTCTTTTTAAATGACTATGTTATTCTACTAAATGAGCATTCTGTAATTTACTTAAACAATTTATGTTGATAATGTCGATAATCATTGCCTAGTTATACATCATAGCTCTCTTAACCAGTGAGGTGTTAAACATCTTTGTTTAAATATTTGGTTATATCTTCAATATTCCCTTATTTATCTAATGCTAGTCATATTCAAATGGGTGCCAGCTTGGGCTATTTGTGCTATTTTCTTGATTTATCTTTCATAAAAATATTCTAATGGGCTCAACTGTGTATTTAAAAAATATTTAATGACAATTGAGTGATAATAATATAATGCAGATCCTGCTTTTGTAGAAATAAGGGTATTCACAAATAAAAATGACCTGTCACACAAGGCAATTTTCAGACACCAATCGCAAGTGTCCATTGTCACCCTCTCCGTGTTGTGACTGCGCAAGGACTCTTGTTGCTTCCTAAGTAAACTTCCCCCTCACCTCAACAGCACGTGGTTTACTCATTCTCAGCAGATATTTTAGGGTTTTCAATCTAACTTTCAATTTAGAAATCTAAAGTCTTAGAGTTAATGGCTAGAGTGAGAAAGTTAACTGTATAGAGAAAGAATGAAACTGAACAAGATAATTCTCCTTTCATTTGCCTATTTTAAACATTTCTTCTACAACTTCTTAATCATAAAAGTGGTAGATCAGATGACAAAATACCAAAATAAATTTCCCATTTAGTAGCTAATAAGCTTATATAAATGTGGCCAAGGGTGATCTTGAATGGCATAGTTATAGAACATTTCAGAAAGGCAGATTTTCTAAATTAATGGGTATCTCTCAAAATAACACAAATGAAGTTAACACATACCCACAAATGAACAATGGACACAATGAAGGTATAAGAACATTCATCGGAAATCAGAAGAATCAGATTCTCCCAAGTTGAACCACTAAAGCAGACTAGAGTGACGACTCTGGACAATCTCATTATCCTCAATGATGAGGACGCCTTTATTAACGTCGGTGACCGGTGACTGTTGTGAATACGTGTTAGGCAGTGATTGAAGGTTTCCTGGGAAAGGAAACCACAGAATCACATAAAGGACCCACAGAATCACAGAATTTGGAAGTTGAGAGGTATTTTAGACAGCAGCTAGTTTAACTCCATCACTCCACAAATTATGAAACTCAGTACCAGACAGCCCATGTTTCTTATCCACACCAGGACTACAGTTGATAGCAAATAAAAAACATGCAACATTCTGTACACTATCACTTACGTTTTTAACATTGTATTTGTTTTCTCTCTGTGTGTAACAAATCACCTCAAGCAGCATTTTAAAACAGTATTCATGTATCTTTGGTAGTTTCCTTTTTGATTAACAAAAAATCAATTGATTAATAGCTATAATCTGTAAAATCCTCTTTTCTGTGTATTAGGTTGGTGCAAAAATTATTGGTTTTTTTTTTGTCATTGAAAGTAATGGCAAAAAGCACAGTTACTTTTGCACTGACCTAATACTATAAATAACCATTGGCATAATATCTCATTGTGTTAGGAGGGGGAAATCTTGGGGAATCATTTTGGAATTCCCTCTCCCACACCTTATGAAGTATTTTAACTTCTGGCCAAAAATAAATAAATAAATACATACATACATACATACATACATACATACATACATACATAGATGCATACATACATAAAAATAAAGGGGGGAAGCCAATATTGATTTGCTCTGCCCTTTATGGGCTGAAAGACTACCCAGACAGTAACTTCCTCGGAGGCAGAGCCTCCTCTAGTTGGTCTCCATCAGGCAGAGATCCTTATGTGGTCAGTAGTTTCCCCATGACCACCGCTTGTTATCAAACAGATCCACAGAGAATGGCCCAGTTTACTGCATGGTACTCAGAGAAGAAACATTTCTTACGCAAGGGGCAGTTTTCCCAAGGATGGAATTATTTTCTGAACTAAGACAATTTACACTGATATTACCCTGTCATTTTCTATCCCCGTCTGTTGGTTTGTTTCTCCTTACGTGACTTCACCACCACTAGCGCGGCATTATACTTTTATTGCCTTTCTTCCCCACTAAAATGTAAGGTCTGTATGCGCACAGGTTCCTCCTCCTTTGTTCACCACTCTGACCCCAATGCCTGCAACAGTATTTGGCACTCATTAGGTGCTCACGGTGTGTGTTGAATGGACATGCCTGCGACTCCCCTGGTACAATGGAAAGCTTCTCTTTAGGGCCACATCAGTTTATCTGGTAATCTGAGAGTGTAAGTTCCAAAGAGAAGCAATATGGCTTGGTGCTGATTAATACAATTAGTATAACATGTTTCAACTATGATATATTTGTTCTACCTTTTCTATGTTACATTTTTTTTTCTTTTGAATTCTGTTTATTATTCCATTTTTTTTCCTGTAATAGCTTTTTAGTTATACATTCTTAAAGTACTTCCATGGAACTTATCCTAGAGATATCAAATGTATTTTTATTTATATTCAAATACAACTTTGTTGACCAGTTGTATATGAATTTTGACCCAACAATGCAAGGGTCCTATAAGGCTTTAAATCACACTTTTTTCTTTCCAACTATTGTGTTTTGATGTAATGTATAGTAATTCTACTTGTACTTTATAACGTTTCAAACTTATTGTTTTCTATAATCAGTATCAATTTAGAGTTAGCCACATATTTATCTTTATATTTTTGTTGTTGTTTTTAAGGAAGAGTCTCGCTCTATCGCCCAGGTTGGAGTACAGTGGCAAGATCTTGGCTCACTGCAACCTCCACCTCCTGGGTTCCAGCAATTCTCCTGTCTCGGCCTCCTGAGTAGCTGGGATTACAGGCGCCCACCACCATGCCTGGTTAATTTTGCCTGGCTAATTTTTGTATTTTTAGTAGAAATGGGGTTTCACCATGTTGGCCAGGCTGGTCTCGAACTCCTGACCTCAGGTGATCTGCCCACCTCAGCCTCCCAAAGTGCTGGGATTACAGGCGTGAGCCACCGCACCTGGCCATATTTATATTTTTCTTATATTCGTTCATACTTGTGCTTTATTCTGGAATCA
Source organism: Rhinopithecus roxellana (assembly GCF_007565055.1). Lineage (NCBI taxonomy): Eukaryota > Metazoa > Chordata > Mammalia > Primates > Cercopithecidae > Rhinopithecus > Rhinopithecus roxellana. Next base: position 52,091,633 of record NC_044565.1, on the reverse strand, counting down.
ATTTCTATCCACCTATTTATTTTTATAAGGATCTGCTAATCATGAAAAATATCATTTTTTATTATCTAAAATATTTTCATCTTGCCTTTATATGTAAAGGATATTTTACTTCTGAAACATATTTTTCTAAATAAAATGCGTGTGAAACCTCTGTTTATAGAAGAAACAAAACCACACTGTCCCAGATGGAGCAAGGGTCAGAGACTGAGCTCGGCCTGTCACTCAGTTCTCGTAGCAGCCACTGTCTCCTCTGAACAATCAGTTTCAAACCACTGAGGCCATCAATGTATTAGACTTTATAAAACCATGTTTGAGACCACATGGTAGAATGGAATTAGAAACGCATTGGGAATCACAACTACTTTGTTTTGTTCCTGATCTTGGAGGCAACTAGTTATGTGACGTTAGAGAAATATTACAAAATACCTTTGCAATTCATTTTCTTTGTTTCTAACACAGCAAATTCACTAGCTCCCTCCCTGAACTATTGCAGGGATAAAATACAATGATAAAAGGCACCTGCTTACTCAATGACTACTTCAGAATCAATTGCTGTATCAGGGATCTTTGACACAGATAACAGAATCAGATTCCTGGTCACAAGTCAGAAATTATATATTTTCAAAGACAAGTAGCGCCTCACAGAATCTGGAAAGAATAATGAAAAGTCTGACTCACAAAATAATGCCCAGGAAAAAGGACCTCTGGTATCTAAATAGCTGGAATTACTTGCTTGTGCATCAAAACTCAGTCATTGGAATGAATAATTTATAACTTTTTTCTTTTTTTCGTCATTTTTTCCCATAATTCAAAATTCTGAAAGGGGGAATCTGGCATGTTTTGTATGAGGTACATTTCTTATGTAGGAGATTCCCCCAAAACTGAACACAATGAGAGAAGTTATTTCTAAAGAAAAATAAGGTTTGTCACTGACAGAAAAGCTCCGTGGTAGGTGGTGGTAAACTGTAGACGTGCACTGCCACTCTTACCCTTCATTAGTCAAACCCACCTGACTCTCAGCTTACTCCTTTGTAGCATGTGTGTGCAGAATGAGCAGCCACGTCATGCCGGCTTGAACGTGGACAGCACACTTTCAGGACTCAATTCCTCAACCCCTTGAAGCAGATACACAGTTAACAAAGATTAAAGTAATCATTTAATCATATTTTTTTATGCACTGTCACTCTGAATAGGGGAATGTTCAGATAAAACATAGTTTCATTCACTGATCTCTTTCCTACAAGGAGCATGTTGGAGTTAAGAAGATGTACCTAGATACTACGCTTCAAACTGAAAATATTTTCAGAATTCTAGAATTTCCGTGTCTCTCATCATAAATGGAAATTTGAAAAGCTGTTAGCTTTAGTCTGTGAAAAGTTTGAGGAAATAAAGTTAGGAAAGATGCTTAAGACAGGAAATGTCAATCTCACATCTCTAGTGTCAGGAAGGAAGAAAATATTTCAAGGTTGAATTTGAAACCTATCTGAATGGAAGAAATAAGGGCATGGGTTCTTCTTGCAGAATAACCAAATGAAACTCTAAAGGAAGGAATACTCAAAAGGTGATTTTAAATTCTAAGTGTGGCTGTCTAAAGAGAATTGATAAGATACGAGCAAAACAAGCTTAAAAATAAATATATTATGTAGAATAATATCTGATTGCATTTTGTAGATTGAAGAAAATGATGGTTCAATGTAAATATTATTATAATTATTGTGAATTGAACGAAAGATAAGTTTAAGTCCTAATCCCTGGAATCTGTGAATGTAACGTATATTTGAAAATAAGGGGCCGGGCGCGGTGGCTCAAGCCTGTAATCCCAGCACTTTGGGAGGCCGAGACGGGCGGATCACGACGTCAGGAGGTTGAGACCATCCTGGCTAACACGGTGAAACCCCGTCTCTACTAAAAAAAATACAAAAAACTAGCCGGGCGAGGTGGCGGGCGCCTGTAGTCCCAGCTACTCGGGAGGCTGAGGCAGGAGAATGGCGTAAACTCGGGAGGCGGAGCTTGCAGTGAGCTGAGATCCGGCCACTGCAGTCCAGCCCGGGCGACAGAGCGAGACTCCGTCTCAAAAAAAAAAAAAAAAAAAAAAAAAAAAAAAAAAAAAAAAAAAAAGAAAATAAGGTATTTGCAGACACTAAATTTAAAATAAATAAGAACATAAATAAATAAACCAGTCAAGTTAAAAGAAGACACACTGGATTAGGGCATTCTCTAAAACCAGTAACTGGTGTCCTTATAAGGAGAGAGAGATTTGAAGACACAGCAAAAACACACAGGAGAAAGCTTTGTGAAGAAAGAGGCAGAAATTGGAGCCGTGCCGCTACAAACCAAAGAATGCGAGAGATTGTAGGCAAAAAACAGACACAAGAACAGGCAAGGCAGGATTCCTTCCTAGGTCCTTTTCATGGGTGTGGCCCTTATTCTTTCATTACGATGAGTTATAAACAAAGAGCTTTCTTACGTTTTTGAAGTTCTGAAGAGGAAACAATTTTGAAACCCGGAAGAGAACCGCAGTTTGCTGTGCTGTAGGTTTAGTTTGAAGGTAATTTCATTTTTCATTTTCTTAGACTTTTAAGAACTTGTTAAGGGTTCTCTTCTTATAGAAACAGCACTTTTGAAGAATAATTTATTGTTTGATTTTTCTGAAGCTTGTAAGTTTTTATTTTAAAAATTAAGTAACATAGAACATAACAAATATAAATATGTCATGGAAAATTCCCCGGAAATGACACAATTATATTACTATCTTTGCAGCTATTTCTCTAGGTAGATAAAAAGAGTAAAGGTTATGAGAATATGGAGCAAAAAATAAATTTTAAAATATGTGATCATACTGTATAGTCTGGATTAAAAAAAACACTGAAAATGCCACATTAACAGAAGAAAAATAAAACAGCTAGAAATAGAAGTTCTTGACAAAATTCCTAAACATAGTCATATTCACAGAGAACTTTTCATTTGTTGTTATAATTTAATATTTTGATTTCTCAAGTTTTATATTTAACTCACGATTTTATAGCTATTACTATTAGTCTTAAAGAGTAGAGTTAATTGCATTCAGTACTTATCTTCTACTTTTTTATGTCTTATTCTAATTCATCTCACTGAGAGTTACAGTTCATCGGCAAGGTTTTTCAAGAAGGGTTAACAGGCAACATTTATGGAGTTTTGTGTGGATATTTTTCCACTGCTTTTTTTTTTTTTTTTTTTTTTTTTTTGAGATGGAGTCTCGCTCTGTGGCCCAGGCTGGAGTGCAGTGGCCAGATCTCAGCTCACTGCAAGCTCCGCCTCCCGGGTTCACGCCATTCTCCTGCCTCAGCCTCCCGAGTAGCTGGGACTACAGGCGCCCGCCACCTCGCCCAGCTAGTTTTTTGTATTTTTAGTAGAGATGGGGTTTCACCGTGTTAGCCAGGATGGTCTCGATCTCCTGACCTTGTGATCCGCCCGTCTCGGCCTCCCAAAGTGCTGGGATTACAGGCTTGAGCCACCGCGCCCGGCCTCTACTGCTTTTAATATATTGTATGTTGTATCGTTGCAGATGCACTTTTACTGGATGTCTACATACATATTTTGGAAAGCTGGCTTTTGTCATCAAATAATTTTTCTTTTTTTTTTTTTGAGATGGAGTCTCGCTCTGCTGCCCGGGCTGGAGTGGTGCAGTGGCCGGATCTCAGCTCACTTCAGCTCACTGCAAGCTCCGCCTCCCGGGTTTACGCCATTCTCCTGCCTCAGCCTCCAGAGTAGCTGCGACTACAGGCGCCCGCCACCTCGCCCGGCTAGTTTTTTTTGTATTTTTTAGTAGAGATGAGGTTTCACCGTGTTAGTCAGGATGGTCTTGATCTCCTGACCTCGTGATCCACCCGTCTCGGCCTCCCAAAGTGCTGGGATTACAGGCTTGAGCCACCGCACCCGGCCTCAAATAATTTTTCTAAGAAAGGCTCATGCAAGTTATATTCCCAAATTCTTTCCTGTTCAAATGTTTTTATTGCCTCTATATTGGAGGAAAACATGATTGGATATTATTTTCGGGATTCATTTTATTTTTAATCAATCTTTGTCAATTTTTCGGGGAGGACCTAGAATGTCAAGAATAAGACTGGACTGTTCCCCCACCCACCCTTTGAAAGTGACTTGCTTTGCTTTCTAAATTTCTTCCCCTTCTCACACTCCTTCTCTCTTTCCTCCCTTTTCTTCTATTGCTTCTCTTTCTCTGCCTCCTTTGCTCTCTTAACGTTCAGTAGCCTATCTATTAATACTACTGTATGCTTATCCTCAGATTCAGGAATAACTGTGCAAATGTTCAAGAGGTTGTACTCTTTCCTATAAAATGAGCTTTTAAAAATGGTTTGGCGTGGGGAGGAGGTATCTAGAAAGTATGCGGAGTTATGCCAGAAATGTTTTCTTTCTTTGTCACAATTTTTCAGAGGTTGTTGACTTTCCCTTGCTTTCATTTATATTATTTCATCAAACATTATTCCGGATGCTTTTGTGAGGGTGTTTCTGGAGGAGGTTAACACTTAAGTCCATGGACTTTGGGTAAAGCAGATTGCCCTGCCTAATACTGGATAAGTCTCATCCAGAGGACTGAAAGCATGAATAACACAAGCAAATGACCTCCCCCAAGCAAGAGGGACTTTTCCAGCAGAGGGTCTTTAGACTTAAACGGCAGCATGGACTCTTCCCTGGGTCTCCAGCCTGATGGTCCACTGTGCAGATTTTGGACTTAGCCTCCATAATCACGTAAGCCAATGCCTCAAACCTTTCTATCTGTATTTATGTTTTTATCTGTGTCAACACACACACATACACACACACACGTCCTAATGGTTCCGGTTTACTGAAGAACCCTGACTAATGCAGAATGCCTTAATTACTTCAAAAAAAGAAGTATTCATAAATGAACACAGAACAAGGGCAAACACAATTTTGTGGGGGAATGAGTGTGTATGTGGGGGAAAAAAACATAAAAATGAAATAAATCCTTAGCCAAGAAAAAAAAAAAAAGAGTATCTTCCCTTTGTTAAAAGAAGAATGCTAGGAATTAAAATTCAAGCTGTTTGTGTTCTTCTGATTTCATGTGTTTTGACACCACTTATTATTTAACCGTAGGTTTTGACAGTCCTTCTCCCACAACATGATTAGACATCTCAACTTAAACACCTAAGCTAGTTACTAGTAAAATGGAATCTAGTTGTCAATTTTGTAATAGTCCTGCTCCATAATGAAAAATACAGAAAACAGGTTTCATTTCTAAAGGCTACTTGGCAGCTTGCCTGAAAAAGACACATTTAATATTTTCTTAGCCAAATCTTTGTACGTTGTCAATCTAGATTGCATATTGTATGGGTCCTTCACCTTCACTCCTTCATAAAAATACAATCTTGTCAGAATATCATGTTCATAAATCCTGACCTTCAAGCAAAAATTCAAAGTCAGTAGCAAAAGCTGGCTTTTGCTTTATTTGTCTGTTGAAAATTTTTAGAGGACAAATGACCTCAGTTGCAGTATATTTTGCACTCACTGAGCCCCGTACGCTCAATCATAAATGAGAAGATTTTGATACCTTCCAGAATGATGAGCACTAAGAGTCTAAGTTACTTATGTGCTTTTTGGATATAATAAAGTCCTGTTTCTGATTCTGTTTTTCATCATTATTATTGGAAGCTTTCTTACTGTAAGACAGATATTATGAAAATAAAATTATTTGACTACATACAATTCATCATAGATTTTATCGGCTTTAAATGATGTAAATTTATTTAGTTACCACAATAATTTAAGAATTATTGGTCAGTTAATAATAATATTTTAAAAGTTATTATATTCAGTATATAAAGTAAAATGGTAGAATCTGTTTGGACGAACGGAGGTAAGATGGTGCACTTCCGGGTTCTTCATCACCTTTTCCCGTGCGCGCGAAAATGCAGCCAGCGCCCGGGAAGGTGCAGATCAACCGGGCATGCGCCAGGTGACGTCAATCCGAAGAGACCAAGATTTACCTGGTCACACCTACGGAATGCCCCCCGACACGCCCGTGTCCCACCTATTGCCCTTCCACTCCTAGAAAAGCCGCTCCCGGCAGATGCCTCGCACGGACTTCCCAGCCCCCACTCTTGTCGGGACTGCAGGAACTCCGTCTGAGAGCCCCACCGGGCGACTCTGTTGGCCTCCTTTGCCGGAGGCCGACAGACCTCTCCCCCAACACCTTAGGTGACCAAAAATAAATTTGCAGTTTTGCTCCTACCCTTGCCTACTTGCTGGTTCTTTTGTGCTCGCTCTGGTGGTCTTGGAAAAAACAAATCAGAATCCACATTCAGTGTATGAGTATTTGTGTGTAAATTAGGATATTGTAGGTTAGTTGACTCTCATTTAGCAAAATGTCACACCCCTATATAAAGAAATGTAAATAAAAACCTTTTTTATTGCATCAAAAGACTGCATAACATTAACATTTATGCAGACAATTTACTTTCTGGCCTAGAGAGCAATGTGAGACATTTTTACTCATGATTACTTATTCTGGAAATTAGGATTAATAAATGAAAACATTACTTTGATCATGTAAAACATGCCTAATATCAAAGGAAATATAATAGCATTTTTTAATTGTTTTGGAATAATACTTTGATGGGAGATTATGGATTGTCATCAGACACTTTTTTGAAATGCAATTGTGTCATATCTGTATTATGTAGGTAAAGCTATTTAGTCTCTCTACGCTTCAATATTATCTATATAGCCATAAGACTATCGGAAGGAGGAAGGAAGTAAAGAGTGGAAATCATCTAGCATTGTCTGGCCTATGTAGACAACATTTACTTACCTATTTCCCTTGAGTCTCAATTTTTCTATCTTTAATATGAGGATAAAGTTATTAACTCAGAATTTTTTTTTCTTTTTTTTTGAGACGGAGTCTCGTTCTGTCACCCAGGCTGGAGTGCAGTGGCCGGATCTCAGCTCACTGCAAGCTCCGCCTCCCGGGTTTATGCCATTCTCTTGCCTCAGCCTCCTGAGTAACTGGGACTACAGGCGTCCGCCACCACGCTCGGCTAGTTTTTTGTATTTTTTAGTAGAGACAGGGGTTTCACCATGTTAGCCAGGATGGTCTCGATCTCCCGACCTCGTGATCCACCCGTCTCAGCCTCCCAAAGTGCCAGGATTACAGGTTTGAGCCACCGCGCCCAGCCAACTCACAGAATTTTTGTAAGAATTAAATACGATGTCATATGAAAGTGCTCAGTGTAGTCCGGAAAATCATGTATGGCTACTATCTTAGTTCACTTTGTGCTGCTATAACAGAATACCTGAACTGAATAATTTATGAAGATAAGGAATTTATTGGCTCACAATTCTGGAGGCTGAGAATTACAGGAGCATGATGTCAGCATCATCCTAGCATCTGCTGAGAGCCATCATCCTTCTTCATCCCGTGGTGAAAAGTGAAAGGGCAAGAGAGGGTAAGAAAGAGCGAGAAGTGGCTGAACTTGTTTTTATAACAAACTCCCTCCTACAGTAACATCACCCCATTCATGAAGGCAGTATCCTCATGACCTGGTCTCCTTTTAAAGATCTCACCTCTTAACACTGCTCCACTGGGGATCAAAGTTCCAACATACGAATTTTGGGGGACACATTTGAACCATGGCAGGTAATATGGTTTGGAAATTTGCCCCCTTCAAAACTGATGTTGAAATTTAATCCCAAATATGCCTGTATTGAGTAGTGGGGCCTTAAAGAAAGCAGAGCACTCATGAATGGGTTCCTGAACCAATTCATGAAGGAAGGGATTAATGAGTAATTGTAAGAGTGGGACCAGTGGTTTTATAAGAAAAGGCAGACAAACCAGAGCTAGTACACTCAGCCCCTAGCCATGGGATGCCCTGAGATACCCCGGGACTCTGCTGAGAGTCCTCACAAGCAAGAAGAACTTCACTAGATGCCACTCCTTGGCTTTGGATTTCTCAGCCTCCAAAATTGTAAGAAGTAAATTCATTTGCATATTGATTACCTAGTGTATTAGACTGTTTGTGTTACTATATAAGAATATATGAGACTGGGTAATTTATTTTCAAAAGAAGCCTAATTGGCTCACAGTTCTGTAGGATACACAGGAAGTGTGACGCTGGCATTTACTTATGGTAATGGCCTCAGGAATCTTATAATAATGGTGGAACGCAGAGGGGAAGCTAGCATGTCACATGATGAGAGCAGGAGCGGGGTGGCGGTTGCTACACTCTTTTAAACAACCAGATCTCACATGGACTAACTGAGCAAGAATGCACTCATCATCAAGGGGATGGCAGTAAGCCGTTAATGAGAGACGGGTCCTCATGATCCAGTACTTCCCACCAGGCCCCATGTCCAACACTGGATGTCACATTTCAACATGAGATTTGGAGGGAACAAATAACCAAACAATATCATTTTGGACCCCAAATCTCATGTCCTTCTCATATTTCAAAGTACAATAATCTCTTTTTAATAGTCCTCCAAATTCTTAACTGGTTCAAGCATCAAGTTCAAAGTCCAGTCTCATCTAAGACTCATCTTCCATCTACGAGACTGTAAAATTAAAAGAAGTTCTTCACACCCAAGATACAATGGTGGCACAGGCACTGGGTAAACATGACCATTTCAAAATAAAAGAAAGGAGTAATAAGCCCCACACAAATCTGAACCCAGCAGGGTAGGCATTAAAACTTAAAACTCCAACATAATCTTTGGTTCTATGTCCTGCATCCAGGGCACACTGATGCAAGCGGTGTGCTCCCAAGGCTTTGGGCAACTCCACCCTGTGGCTTTGCAAGGTGCAGCCCCTATGGTTGCTTTCACATGTTAGAGTTGAGTGCCTGTGGCTCTTCCAGACTCAAGATGCCAGCTGCCCACGGCTCCACTATTCTGGGGTATGAAAGACGGTGGTCCCCTTCCTACAGCTTCATTAAGTGGTGCTCTGGTGGAGGCTCTGTGTGGGGCCTCCAACCTCACAATTCCCCTCAGCAATACCCTAGTAGAGTTTCTTTGTAGAGGCTCTAGCCTGCAGCAAGCTTCTACCTGGGCACTGAGGCTTTTCCAGACAGCCTCTGAAATATAGTTAGAAACTGCTGAATCGCCTTCATGTTTGCATTCTGGGCATCTGAAAAGTTACATCATGTGAAAGTCTCTAAGGCTTATGGCCTGTGCCCTCAGGAGCTGTGACCTGAGTTACACTAGTGCCCCTTTGAGCTGAGGCTGGAGCTAGACTGGCTAGAATTTGGGAAGCAATGTCCCAAGGCTGCTCAGGGAAGTACAGTCCTGGGCTTGGCCCAGGAAACTAGTCTCTCCTCTGAGGCCTGCAGGCCTGTGATGGAAGGGGCTGTCTGGCAGGTCTCTGAAATGCCTTCCAGGTCTTGTTCCTGTTGTCTTGGAGATTAGCACTTGGCTCCCTTTTAGTCATGCTAATTTTTCTAGCCAGTACTTGCTCCACAGGCTGCTTAGATTCCTTTCCCCCAAAAACTTTTTCTTTCTCTGCCACATGGTTAGGCTGCAAATTATCCAAACTTTTAAATATATGTTCCAACTTTAAGTCATTTATCTGTTCTCACATCTGATCATAGGCTGTTAGGAGCAGCCAGATCAACTCTCAAATGCTTTGCTGCTTAGAAATGTCTTCCACAAGATATTCTTAGTCATCACTTTTAAGTTCAAACCTCCACACATTCCTAGAGCATAAACACAATGCACTCGAGTTTTCTGCTAGGGTGTAACATGGGTGCCTTTTACTCCAGTTCTCAATAAGTTCCACAGTTCCATCTGAAACCTCCTCAGCCTGGCCTTCGCTCTGCACATTTCTATCAGCATTTTGGTCACAGCCACTTAACAAGTTTCTAAGAAGTTTCAAAGTTTCCCTCGTGTTCTTATCTTCTTTATAGACCTCCAAACTCTTCCAACCTCTTCCCATTACCCAGTTCCAAAGCTGCTTCCACGTTTTCAGGTATCTTTATAGCAATGCCTTGCTCCTGGTACCAACTTTCTGTATTATTCCAGTGGCATTATTATAATGAAATACCTGAGACTGGGTGATCTATAAAGAGATTTAATTGGCTTGTGGTTTTTCAGACTGTACAGGAAGTGTGGTTCTGGCATCTGCTCTTGGGGAGGCCTCAAGAAGCTTCCAATCATGGAGGAAGGTGAATGGCGAGAAGATGTGTCACATGGCCAGAGAGGCAGCAAGAGCAAAAGGACTGGGAGGTCTCAGGCTCTTTTAAACAATAAGAAATCACATGAACTAACTGAGAAAGAACTCACTCATCATGAGGGGGATGGTGCTAAGCCATTCATGAGAGACGAATCCCCATGATCTGAAACCTCCCACCAGGTCCTACCTCTAACACTGGAGTTATCATTTCAACATAAGATTTTGGAGGGTACAAACATCCAAACCATGTTACCCAGTTTCAGGAATTCTGTTATGAGCAGCAGAAAATGAACTGTAATGGTTAGTATTTAATGTGAATTGTTCCTGGGTGTGTCTGTGAGTTGTTGCCAAAGGAGATTAACATTTGAGTCCAGGGACTGGGAGAGGCAGGCCCATGCTCAGTCTGGGTGGGCACCATCTAATCAGCTGCCAGGGTTATTAGAATAAAGCAGGCAGAAGAAGGTGGAAGACCTGACTTGCTGAGTCATCCAATCTTCGTCTTTCTCCCATGCTGGATGCTTCCTGCCCTTGAACATCAGACCCCAAGTCCTTCAGGTTTTGGACTCTTGGACTTGCACCAGTGGTTTGTCAGGGTCTCTTCAGCTTTTAGCCACAGATTGAAGGCTGCACTGTCAGCTTCCCTACTGTTGAGGCTTTGGGATTTGGACTGGCTTCCTTGATCCTCAGTTTGCAGATGGTCTATTGTGGGACTTCACCTTGTGATCATGTGTGTCAATTCTCCCAATAAACTCCCCTTTAAATATATACACATCCTATTAGTTCTGTCCCTTTAGAGAACCCTAATACATGAACTAAAACAGCAGATATGAATTAGCTGCTAAACTTCCATCCCCCCTCCTTCTGTACTGATGGGTAGAGTGAAAGGGTAGGGAACCAAGACTGAACTTCTTGGATTCATTTGCAGCTGAGTCCTAGTCTCTCTTACAATGCTTTCAATTTAGAAGTGAAATGGAAACCGTCTTCCTGGTACTTTGGGCTGATTTTGAGATGGTAATAGCACTGTCAAAATAAGAAGTCTATGCAGTTGCATGCAATGACCACATCCACACTTTCCCGGTGACTGGAGGCAGCCACACAAGAGGCCACTGTGGTGGAGGCTTCAGGTTTCTGACCGCCCAGTTCCTCAGATCACAGCTGGGATGTGTTCTTGAGTTTAATAGTTTTGGTAGTGATTTCATAGGAATGAGATTCCTAGTGAGCTTGATGTTTTTCTCTCTGAAATTCATTCCTGGTGGCACACCAAATTCCCTTTAAGATATTCTTGTCTATTTAAATTCTGACAGCATTTTCTATTTCCTGTAGAGAATCCTGAGTGACCCAGTTTGTCTTGAAATCCTATTTTTCGATTGTGGGGGGCGGAGCAAGATGGCCGAATAGGAATAGCTCCAGTCTCCAACTCCCAGCGTGAGCGACACAGAAGACCGGTGATTTCTGCATTTTCAACAGAGGTACTGGGGTCATCTCACTAGGGAGTGCCGGACAATCGGTGCTGGTCAGCTGCTGCAGCCTGACCAGCAAGAGCTGAAGCAGGGCGAGGCATCGCCTCACCTGGAAGCGCAAGGGGGAAGGGGATCCGTTTTCCTAGCCAGGGGAACTGAGACACACAACACCTGGAAAATCGGATAACTCCCACCCCAATACTGCGCTGTAAGCATACAGGCACACCAGGAGAATATATCCCAATCCTGGCCGGGAGGGTCCCACGCCCACGAAGCCTCCCTCACTGCTAACACAGCAGTCTGCCGCGATCTATCCGCAAGGCAGCAGCGAGGCTGGGGGAGGGGCGCCCGCCATTGCTGAGGCTTAAGTAGGTAAACAAAGCCTCTGGGAAGCTCGAACTGGGTGGAGCTCACAGCAGCTCAAGGAAGCCTGCCTGTCTCTGTAGTCTCCACCTCTGGGGACAGCGCACAGCTGAAGACCAACAGGGGAAGTAGCGGGAGCCGGTGCAGACGCAAACGACTCTGTCTGACAGCTTTGGGGAGAGCCGTGGATCTCCCAACGCGGAGGTTGAGATCTGAGAACGGACAGACTGCCTGCTCAGGTGTGTCTCTGACCCCTGAGTAGCCTAGCTGGGAGAAATACCCCACTAGGGGCAGTCTGACACTCCACACCTCACAGGGTGGAGTACACCCCTGAGAGGAAACTTCCAAAGGAAGAATCAGACAGGTACACTCGCTGTTCAGCAATATTCTATCTTCGGCAACCTCTGCTGCTGATACCCAGGCAAACAGGGTCTGTAGTGGACCTCAAGCAATCTCCAACAGACCAACAGACAGTCCTTCTGACTGTCAGAAGGAAAACTATCAAACAGGAAGGACACCTATACCAAAACCCCATCAGTACGTCACCACCATCAAAGACCAGAGACAGATAAAACCACAAAGATGGGGAAGAAGCAGGGCAGAAAAGCTGGAAATTCAAAAAATAAGAGCGCATTCTCCCCCTGCAAAGGAGCGCAGCCCATCGCCAGCAACGGATCAAAGCTGGTCAGAGAATGACTTGGACGAGAGGAGAGAAGAAGGCTTCAGTCCATCAAACTTCTCAGAGCTAAAGGAGGAATTACGTACCCAGCGCAAAGAAACTAAAAATCTTGAAAAAAGAGTGGAAGAATTGACAGCTAGACTAATTAATGCAGAGAAGATCATAAACGAAATGACAGAGATGAAAACCATGACACGAGAAATACGTGACAAATGCACAAGCTTCAGTAACCGACTCGATCAACTGGAAGAAAGAGTATCAGCGATTGAAGATCAAATGAATGAAATGAAGCGAGAAGAGAAACCAAAAGAAAAAAGAAGAAAAAGAAATGAGCAAAGCCTGCAAGAAGTATGGGATTACGTAAAAAGACCAAATCTACGTCTGATTGGGGTGCCTGAAAGTGAGGGGGAAAATGGAACCAAGTTGGAAAACACTCTTCAGGATATCATCCAGGAGAACTTCCCCAACCTAGTAGGGCAGGACAACATTCAAATTCAGGAAATACAGAGAACGCCACAAAGATACTCCTCCAGAAGAGCAACTCCAAGACACATAATTGCCAGATTCACCAAAGTTGAAATGAAGGAAAAAATCTTAAGGGCAGCCAGAGAGAAAGGTCGGGTTACCCACAAAGGGAAGCCCATCAGACTAACAGCAGATCTCTCGGCAGAAACTCTACAAGCCAGAAGAGAGTGGGGGCCAATATTCAACGTTCTTAAAGAAAAGAATTTTCAACCCAGAATTTCATATCCAGCCAAACTAAGTTTCATAAGTGAAGGAGAAATAAAATCCTTTACAGATAAGCAAATGCTTAGAGATTTTGTCACCACCAGGCCTGCCTTACAAGAGACCCTGAAGGAAGCCCTAAACATGGAAAGGAACAACCGGTACCAGCCATCACAAAAACATGCCAAAATGTAAAGACCATCGAGGCTAGGAAGAAACTGCATCGACTAACGAGCAAAATAACCAGTTAATATCATAATGGCAGGATCAAGTTCACACATAACAATATTAACCTTAAATGTTAATGGACTAAATGCTCCAATTAAAAGACACAGACTGGCAAACTGGATAAAGAGTCAAGACCCATCAGTCTGCTGTATTCAGGAGACCCATCTCACATGCAGAGACATACATAGGCTCAAAATAAAGGGATGGAGGAAGATCTACCAAGCAAATGGAGAACAAAAAAAAGCAGGGGTTGCAATCCTTGTCTCTGATAAAACAGACTTTAAACCATCAAAGATCAAAAGAGACAAAGAAGGCCATTACATAATGGTAAAGGGATCAATTCAACAGGAAGAACTAACTCTCCTAAATATATATGCACCCAATACAGGAGCACCCAGATTCATAAAGCAAGTCCTTAGAGACTTACAAAGAGACTTAGACTCCCATACAATAATAGTGGGAGACTTCAACACTCCGCTGTCAACATTAGACAGATCAACGAGACAGAAAGTTAACAAGGATATCCAGGAATTGAACTCATCTCTGCACCAAGCGGACCTAATAGACATCTATAGAACTCTCCACCCCAAATCTACAGAATATACATTCTTCTCAGCACCACATCGCACTTATTCCAAAATTGACCACATAATTGGAAGTAAAGCACTCCTCAGCAAATGTAAAAGAACAGAAATTATAACAAACTGTCTCTCAGACCACAGTGCAATCAAACTAGAACTCAGGACTAAGAAACTCAATCAAAACCGCTCAACTACATGGAAACTGAACAACCTGCTCCTGAATGACTACTGGGTACATAACGAAATGAAAGCGGAAATAAAGATGTTCTTTGAAACCAATGAGAACAAAGATACAACATACCAGAATCTCTGGGACACATTTAAAGCAGTGTGTAGAGGGAAATTTATAGCACTAAATGCCCACAAGAGAAAGCAGGAAAGATCTAAAATTGACACTCTAACATCACAATTAAAAGAACTAGAGAGGCAAGAGCAAACACATTCAAAAGCTAGCAGAAGGCAAGAAATAACTAAGATCAGAGCAGAACTGAAGGAGATAGAGACACAAAAAACCCTCCAAAAAATCAATGAATCCAGGAGTTGGTATTTTGAAAAGATCAACAAAATTGACAGACCGCTAGCAAGGCTAATAAAGAAGAAAAGAGAGAGGAATCAAATAGATGCAATAAAAAATGATAAAGGGGATATCACCACTGACCCCACAGAAATACAAACTACCATCAGAGAATACTATAAACGCCTCTACGCAAATCAACTAGAAAATCTAGAAGAAATGGATAAATTCCTGGACACTTACACTCTCCCAAGGCTAAACCAGGAAGAAGTTGAATCCCTGAATAGACCAATAGTAGGCTCTGAAATTGAGGCAACAATTAATAGCCTACCCACCAAAAAAAGTCCAGGACCAGATGGATTCACAGCTGAATTCTACCAGAGGTACAAGGAGGAGCTGGTACCATTCCTTCTGAAACTATTCCAATCAATAGAAAAAGAGGGAATCCTCCCGAACTCATTTTATGAGGCCAACATCATCCTGATACCAAAGCCTGGCAGAGACACATCAAAAAAAGAGAATTTTAGACCAATATCCCTGATGAACATTGATGCAAAAATTCTCAATAAAATACTGGCAAACCGGATTCAGCAGCACATCAAAAAGCTTATCCACCATGATCAAGTGGGCTTCATCCCTGGGATGCAAGGCTGGTTCAACATTCGCAAATCAATAAACGTAATCCAGCATATAAACAGAACCAAAGACAAGAACCACATGACTTGTCTCAATAGATGCAGAAAAGGCTTTTGACAAAATTCAACAGCCCTTCATGCTAAAAACGCTCAATAAATTCGGTATTGATGGAACGTACCTCAAAATAATAAGAGCTATTTATGACAAACCCACAGCTAATATCATACTGAATGAGCAAAAACTGGAAAAATTCCCTTTGAAAACTGGCACAAGACAGGGATGCCCTCTCTCACCACTCCTATTCAACATAGTGTTGGAAGTTCTGGCTAGGGCAATCAGGCAAGAGAAAGAAATCAAGGGTATCCAGTTAGGAAATGAAGAAGTCAAATTGTCCCTGTTTGCAGATGACATGATTGTATATTTAGAAAACCCCATTGTCTCAGCCCAAACTCTCCTTAAGCTGATAAGCAACTTCAGCGAAGTCTCAGGATACAAAATTAATGTGCAAAAATCACAAGCATTCTTATACACCAGTAACAGACAAGCAGAGAGCCAAATCAGGAATGAACTTCCATTCACAATTGCTTCAAAGAGAATAAAATACCTAGGAATCCAGCTTACAAGGGATGTAAAGGACCTCTTCAAGGAGAACTACAAACCACTGCTCAGCGAAATAAAAGAGGACACAAACAAATGGAAGAACATACCATGCTCATGGATAGGAAGAATCAATATCATGAAAATGGCCATACTGCCCAAGGTTATTTATAGATTCAATGCCATCCCCATCAAGCTACCAATGAGTTTCTTCACAGAATTGGAAAAAACTGCTTTAAAGTTCATATGGAACCAAAAAAGGGCCCGCATTGCCAAGACAATCCTAAGTCAAAAGGACAAAGCTGGAGACGTCACGCTACCTGACTTCAAACTATACTACAAGGCTACAGTCACCAAAACAGCATGATACTGGTACCAAAACAGAGATATAGATCAATGGAACAGAACAGAGTCCTCAGAAATAATACCACACATCTACAGCCATCTGATCTTTGACAAACCTGAGAGAAACAAGAAATGGGGAAAGGATTCCCTATTTAATAAATGGTGCTGGGAAAATTGGCTAGCCATAAGTAGAAAGCTGAAACTGGATCCTTTCCTTACTCCTTATACGAAGATTAATTCAAGATGGATTAGAGACTTAAATGTTAGACCTAATACCATAAAAACCCTAGAAGAAAATCTAGGTAGTACCATTCAGGACATAGGCATGGGCAAGGACTTCATGTCTAAAACACCAAAAGCAACGGCAGCAAAAGCAAAAATTGACAAATGGGATCTAATTAAACTAAAGAGCTTTTGCACAGCAAAAGAAACTACCATCAGAGTGAAGCAGGCAACCTACAGAATGGGAGAAAATTTTTGCAACCTACTCATCTGACAAAGGGCTAATATCCAGAATCTACAAAGAACTCAAACAAATATACGAGAAAAAAACAAACAACCCCATCAAAAAGTGGGGAAAGGATATGAACAGACATTTCTCAAAAGAAGATATTCATACAGCCAACAGACACATGAAAAAATGCTCATCATCACTGGCCATCAGAGAAATGCAAATCAAAACCACAATGAGATACCATCTCACACCAGTTAGAATGGCAATCATTAAGAAGTCAGGAAACAACAGGTGTTGGAGAGGATGTGGAGAAATAGGAACACTTTTACACTGTTGGTGGGATTGTAAACTAGTTCAACCATTATGGAAAACAGTATGGCAATTCCTCAAGGATCTAGAACTAGATGTACCATATGACCCAGCCATCCCACTACTGGGTATATACCCAAAGGATTATAAATTAGTCTACTACAAAGACACATGTACACGTATGTTTATTGTGGCACTATTCACAATAGCAAAGACTTGGAATCAACCCAAATGTCCATCTGTGACAGACTGGATTAAGAAAATGTGGCACATATACACCATGGAATACTATGCAGCCATAAAAAAGGATGAGTTTGCGTCCTTTGTAGGGACATGGATGCAGCTGGAAACCATCATTCTTAGCAAACTATCACAAGAACAGAAAACCAAACACCGCATGTTCTCACTCATAGGTGGGAACTGAACAATGAGATCACTTGGACTCGGGAAGGGGAACATCACGCACTGGGGCCTATCATGGGGAGGGGGGAGGGGGGAGGAGGGAGGGCTTGCATTGGGGAGTTATACAAGATATAAATGATGAATTGATGGGTGCTGACGAGTTGATGGGTGCAGCACACCAACATGGCATAAGTATACATATGTAACAAACCTGCACGTTATGCACATGTACCCTAGAACTTAAAGTATAATAAAAAATAAAAATAAAAAAAAAATAAAATACAATAATAATTACAAAAATAAATAAATGGACTAAAAAAAAAAAAAGAAATCCTATTTTTCAGTTAGTTTTCATTGACTCCAAGGGAATTAATAGTCTCACTGCGGTTGGGAGGGTGCAAAGGCACAGAAAACCCGCAGACAGCTCCCCAAGTCTGCCTGTGAGTCATGGCCCTGCTATCACATGGCCCCTCAGAGCTCTGTGGGCTGCCTCGGGAGAGGGAAGAAGGAAAGAGAAGCTGGAGAGGTGAAAAGTGATGGCCTGAGCATGGAGAGGCACTGAGAGGAGAGTAAAAGGAACAATAAGGATAATCTCCTATGATGACATAAAAACAGTCATCGCTATAATTTGAGTAAATAAAGCAAACTTCTTCCCAGACACATAAATGACTTCAGAAGAAAGATAGCTTGGATCATATACCTGCTGGTGCTGGGGAATTAGGGTCAGCAACGGGGCTGGTTAATAGTAAGTACGTTGAGGAATTGCCGAATAACTTTATCTTAGAATTTAAACTAATTCGATGTATTTATTTTCTTCTTTCAACTTGTTGGAGAAAAATAAAGAACCATCTCTGATGGTTTGTCAAGTTATGTATTAGGGTATTTTAATTCCTTCCTAGACATGTTAACAGTCGGTTACTACATGGCCTGAATATTTTCAAATGTTCCTTCTTGTGGACATACAGAAACACTTTGCATTTAATGGCATGAGGTGCACTTTAAAAGAAACAGCAAAGGGAAGTCATTAGATAGGCTACAGCATGCATGAAGAAAAACAGGAATAAAAAAAGTACAAAAATAATATAGCTATTATGTTAAGATTCCAGCTAACTTTTCAAATGAGGTTAGAAATAGATTCTTTTAATTTTATGACAGCCATTTAATTATGTAGCTCCCTCAATGCCTTTATAAGAGAAAAGGGCTTTGTAAATTAGATTGTTTTATTATAAAATTCCAACAGGATATATATTCACCGCCTCTTATTTTTCTGTAAATAGTCCTTGATGAATAAGAAGAGGGTGAACTGGGTAAGATTACATGAGACTTAAACTAAAATTTAAACCACCCAAGGTGACTGTATCTAAGACTACTGCTATACACATGTCTAGGACTTCACTTGCAAATAGAGAAGCAGATTTGTGTGCTAGTTGGGGCAAAAGAAAATCACATGCTAAAATGACCCTGCTGAAAACCATTTAATCTAAAGCCACATTCATTCTCCGATTCACTGCTTGGTTTCCCTTTAGGATTTGAAGAGCATATTCTTTGATACACAAAATGTTATTTGCTGAAGATTACCGACACCATTATCCACATCATTTACAAGTGTTTATCTCTCCCAGTTTAGCCTACATTTTTTTCTATTGTAATTCGTACTCATGAGAGCGAACATTTGATTTTTGTTTTTTTTTCTGTACTACAATTTGTAAAGTAGCATTTAGGTAGGGTTAAAACTGTTCAATTTTTGTCTAAATATTTGCCTCTCCTTCGGGGAAGCCTTATCCAGGGTTCTGTCTGCCCAGGACTACCCAGGACGTCCTTGTTTTCCCCAAGTCCTAAGATGAATAAGCAAAGCACTGAGAAACATCACCTTGAAGGCGTGAATGCTGCTGCCCACCGTCTGCCACACTCTCGAGGATGCTCAGAAATGCACCATTTCAAATAAAGTGGGAAATTTATTATTTTTTTAAATGACTTTAGTTATTCAAAGTCTCTAGAATCTCTCTTAAAAAGGCAAGAAAATTAAATTTTTCCTAAATGCCAAGCAACGAGTATTTGCTTGGCATTTAATTTATTATTAAATTGACCTTTATTCATAATTGACCTTTAATTTTGCTCTCTCAGTTTCCTTTATACAAACTGCAGGAAGGTATTTTCCTATTTATTTATCAGATGAGGAAACAGACTGGCACTACAGAATTTTTGGTAGTCATACAGTAAGTGCCTATGGGCTGGCATCTCTCTCTCTCTCTGCCTGACTCCAAAATCCTTGTTTCTACATAGTCTCAGCTATGTAGCTGTAAGGATAAAACCTGAATATCGTGTTGAGAAATATTGGAGTCCAAGTGCAAACTTCACCAGAAGGGAAACAAACAAAAAAAAAAAAATGGGAGAAGGGGCAGGTAGCTCTAAATGACTAAACATTTACCTGTGCTAAATTCTCTATGTCATTTAAAATTTAACACAACCTTATGAGCAGTGGTGCTCTGGTAAATCTTTAAAGCTGTCTGGAGAAAAAAAGGTTTTTCGTGTTTGCCAATTTCTATGATGTAATACCCCAGAGATGACAGGTTTCCCACCAGCAGTTTCATGCTATGGAGTGCAGAGTTTGGAAGGGGTGTACACAGCAGGCTCTAGTGAGCCACTGGACTCCAGCAAAACCCTCCCTATTAAGTCATTATTGTTTTTCACCCCATTCCACAGGTGAAGAAATCTAAGATCAAAGAGCAATAACGGCCCGAGATCACCAACCAGAAAGCAGCTTCACTGGGGATGGAAAGAAGAACTATTTGGTTCCAAAGCATTTCAACAAGTTTGGAAATTGTCCAACTGCTTGTCACTGGAGTGAGGAGTTTTTTATTCTACTTAGGTATATTTTTATCAGCAGATGATTAATAAAAAAACCCAAAAGACAAGTTCTTCTCTTGGGCACTCTCTCGCCAAGCGAGCAAAATGTTTATTTTGTTGTTGTTTAGTTTTGCTAGAGGTTGTGTTAGCGTCTGCCAGTAGACAAAATTATCATGAAATGTTAGGGATGGGAGAGGTACTTGCAAACCTTCTGAAAAGTCCGGAGGAAACAGTGACTGTGCAGTGTGAAGACTCGAGCCATCCCCAAAGTAGGGCAGCAGCACATGTGAAGAGGGATTCTTATCTGCCCTTGACTGAGGCCTGCTGCATCCATCCATGCTGGTTCTGTTGAACTGGGAACAGACAGGCCTGCAGCAACCAGGGAGGAGGTGGAGCGACTTTGTTGCAATTGCTTACCCCATAATAATGCACTTGTATATGTAGATCATTTTTTCAAACCAGGCTGGCGTAAATAGTACTATGATTTGACCTGTTTGGTGTTCCTATTATTCTCTTTTGTAAGGAACCTAATTCTTTCTTTAAATTAATTAATTAATTTTTTGGAAACAGCGCAGTCCGTGAGCTTTTCTTAAGTGAAAAGTACAGGGTGTCTGCTAGTAGTTCATCTGATGTTGAAAGGGCAGCATCGCCAGATAGCCTGAGTTAGTGGGTGAAATATTTTCCTGATTGTTGTTTCACATTATCTGGTGTTAATACCTTCAAGTATATATTGAAGCAATTATCTTAATAAAGCCCTATTTTGCCTCTCTCTGCTGTTTTCTTCATGATTATTTGCCATATGATAAGAGAGAATACATATACACAATAAATGTTAACAAACACACATTAATATCTGGACACCTCTGTCTCTCTGTGTGTCTCTCTTTGTCTCTTTCTGCCTCTCTTTGTCTCTCTGTCTCTGTGTCTTTTCCTCTCTCCTTTTCTCCTTCCCACAGGCACACACAGACACTTCTGGCTTTGAGATAAATCTAAAAATACCTGCTGTTTGAAATCACTTCCCGTGGTGATTACAAAGGACTTTTCCCACTGAGATCCAAGATAGCCTTTTCTTTCCTGTATTGAAACAGGGCCTCTGCCCGTGGGTGTCACTGTGGAGTAAGATGTCCCTGAGAGGCAAAACATAGGATGTGTACCATGGGCTTGCTTAGGCCAGGTCTCGTTTAAAAACAATCTTTTCCAGAGCTATGTATAATTCCTTGGCTGAGAAGAATACGACTTCAGTGGAAGTGAATAGTAAAAGGAAGCAATTACATTCCATTATGCAATGGTCTTTTTCAAAAGAGCTGGTGTGTTATAGAAGGAAAAATCCTACATTAGAAGTCAGTGGTCCTGAGGCTACTTCTTAGATTGCTATTATATGTACTGTGACCTGAAATACGTCACTTAACTTTTCTGGGTCCTCATTTGCATATTTGTTTTCTCATTCCATCACTGGCATATGCCCGCAAGAACAGGAAATGATACAGGGCTCTTCTTAAGCAGATGGCATCATACAAACTCTAAGTCCATTGAAGCTACTTTGAAAATTACAAGCGCCCATCCTCCAGGCATTCTGATCTCTGGGTGAGGGCACAGTCACCTGCATCCTTTTATATTTAAAAACTATGTTTTATCTTCAAGGCCCTTTTCAGCCCCGAAATAATATGACTCCAAAAATAACTCACTTCTATAAAACCTGCATGAAGATCATTTGATCATTTCGTCATAATAGCTACTCCATAATATTCATAAATCAAGAACCTTTTATAATGGCTTTTTCATATCATATAATAGCTTCTATGTACTCAGTGCTTATGATATGCCAAGTACTTGGCTAGGCACTTTACTCATATTATCTCTTTTAAAGTCATTGAGCTATCATAACAACTCTACAATGATTTATTTATTTTTATTTTGTGGAAAAAAAGCTAAGAGTGACTAAACAGCGTGGGTATTAAACGGTACAATCATATCTGTAGGTCCTTATAATCAATTCTACTATTTGCTCTACTAAATTCTGTATAATAAAGTCATTCAAGTCTTTTTGAATTTAACATACACGTATTAATATATAACATTAAATTTTAATCATTTTTCCATTTGAAAGAGTGTTCTAAAGCTTTCATTTGATTTGATCCCACCAAGAAAGTAAAAAATTTTCCGCTCACAGAAGGCGCCTTTTAAAAAAATGATGCTTATTAAATCCACAGTAAAATTGCTTACAGTTTTCATAGAAAAAGTGTACTACACAGGAAAGGTAAAAGAAACTGAAACTTCCAAATCCAACAATATTTTAAGGTATCTCTATTTAATCATTAATTATTTAAATCCTCAAAATAATTCATAGTTATGTCTAAAGGTTTACTTTAAAATTTTGCTTTAATATTAACAAAATTCTGTCTTCCCTAAATCACATATTATATGCCAATGAAAAGAAATGGCCCACATGTAAATGAAGAGGAGGCTTTTACAGTATGGGTTAAAAATTAATAAAGAAGTGCAGCCAGGCACGGTGGCTTACCCCTAGAATCCCAGCACTTTGGGAGGCAAAGGTGGGTGGATCATGAGATCAGGAGTTCGAGACCAGCCTGGCCAATAAGGTGAAACCCCGTCTCTACTAAAAATACAAAAATTAACTGGACGTGGTGGCACGTGCCTGTAGTCCCAGCTGCTTGAGGGGCTGAGGCAGGAGAATCGTTTGAACCCAGGAGGCATAGGTTGCAGTAAGCTGAGATCACACCACTGTCCTTCATCCTGGGCAACAGAGCAAGACTCCGTTTCAAAAAAAAGAAAAGAAAAGAAAGAAATGCAACATACCCCACGTTATGTTAGTGTTTGAAGCTTAGAGACAGCCATGCCTAGGTTCAAATTCCAGCTAGGCCGTGTACTACATCTTGAACCTCAGTTTCTGTCAATCTGGTATGAGTACAAAAGTGCTTCAATCTTGAGAATAGTTGTGATAATTAAATATATGTAAGTGCCTAGGAGAGTTCCTGGCTTTTACATATATGAATAGCTCTACCTCTTCCTTAAGCTCATAGCATGGCAATGTGGGTGTAAAATTTACACAGAAATCCTGTGCATCACATAATTTTACTGCTATCAAACAGAGCATATTTTAACCATGACTAGTTAAAGCAGCAGACTCTATGGGGGGAAGAAAAGGAACATCTGAAAAGAAGTAAATGAAGGGGTTGTGAAAGTATGTAATAACTATCTAATTGCTTTGGAACTTAAGAAATCAGTTTACAAGCATCCGAATAGAGTTATGCAGTTGACATCCAGGTCACGGAAGGAACGGAGCTATTAAAATGAGGAGAAGCAGAGGAAACAGATTTTCCAAAGATAAATGGTCAATGTTCTTTGAGGGAGTGGAGACAGAAATGGCTTGAGGTTGTACTAGAGGAGAAAGTAGTGCAGAATCTCTCCTGTTCATCTCCTTTCTAGTTTGGAAAATAAACATAAAATATGTTATCTATACTAAATTTTTAACAAAAGTAAAGAGCAAACAAAAGGAAGGAGAAAAACTAGTAAAATTGACTTGTTTTCATTTTAAAATTTATCTTATTTGTCATAAAAAGGTAATAGAAGGCTGAAATACAAAGCCATCTTGGAGCCTTTGCAACTCACTCTCTAGGTAATATGGAAATCTTAACTCTACAGAATTCATTGTATTTTTAATTTAATACTGATCTGAATGCCATATGAGTTTGGCAAGTATCAGTATGTACAAATGTTTAAATGTATTGTTTTGTTGTTTTGTTTTTATTTTTGAGACAGTCTCACTCTTGCCCCCCAGGCCGGAATGTAATGGCGTGATCTCGGCTCACTGCAACTTCCGTCTCCTGGGTTCAAGCAATTCTCCTGCCTCAGCCTCCCGAGTAGCTGGGATTACAGGTGCCTGCCACCATGCCTGGCTATTTTTTTGTATTTTTAGTAGAGACAGGGTTTCACCATGTCGGCCAGGTTGGTCTCGAACTACTGACCTCAGGTGATCTACCTGCCTTAGCCTCCCAAAGTGCTGGGATTACAAGCGTGAACAGGTTTTTTAAAAAACTGTAATTAATTCACATTCCTTTCCAAATTGTTTTCTTTCTATTCTTCAAAATTATAGACTACACACTTCAGATGTCTGACAATTTTGTACTTAAACATGTATGATCTATGGGGTCATGAACTATTGTCTCTCCACAGTAAAAGGTACTATGGGATTTTACTAACTCCATTTTTCATCTTTTTACCTTTCCTGAACAAGAGTTGTCATCCAAGCCCAGCATATCAACTTTCAGTCATCTTTGGGGGAAAGTCCCTAATGGTATAACATTAAAAACTTGGAACAGGAACAGTGCATGAATCTTTGTCTAACTTTGCTAGACTTGACCACTAATGCCAGACTTCACCACCAAATGCATGGAAGCTGTCTTCTGCAGTATTTCTGGAGAGGGCTCCTGATTGCCCACCATGGTTTTACACCTTTTTAACCACATTTAAACAGCTCTTACTTCTGCTTGAAACTGCTCCATTTAGACTTTTTTTGTTTAATTTTAAAAGTAATTTTACTTAGTGCTCAGTCACTATGACTCTCATTTTCTTGTTTCTACATATCTACTTTGCTGTCTCATCTGCTCAACTAGCACAATTTTTAATAATTAATTAGTTAAAAAATTAATGTGTTTTAAGTTGAATATGGTTAAATCGACAGTGGTTCTTGGTTTGATTTTCAGCTGAGAGATTACAATAAAGTCTGTTTCCTACATCAGATGTGTTGATTAATACATTGTAGAATTAGGCTCCAGGTTTTTACAGCTGGATTAATTGATGAGAAGTCAGAGCTTGGGGCTACATAATTAAATTGCTGGAAAATTAATGCAGGAATTGGCTTTGTGATTTGATTGGTTTAAAATCTATGAATACACTTACTTAATCCTTTTGAATTAAACTTAGGTGCCAAAAAATTACGTTAGCTACATCTCTGCAATGTTCTATCTCCAAGGCAATACTCTTTTGCAGTCTTTGAAAGAAATGATGTGTATACAGAACACAGTAATCCCCAGCTATCCAGTAAAAAAGACGATTTTCTTGTTCATTGGTAAAATATGCTGGACATCTTTAATTCTCTTCCTTTCCCAGTTGATCTTTGAATTAATTTCTGTGCCATAAATAATAAAACTCCGTGGCTGAATACACTGTAGCCTACTATTAGGAGTAACTGTTCTTACGGGTCAGCAACATCAGGCAATTTTTATGCAAAGAGGGAATGCTCAATAAGAAAAAATCATTTAACAGCCATATGTTATACTCTACTGTAAGATGGCTAATGGCTCCGTGGGAAAAAGGAAGAGCTTGAAAGACTGTCTTTTGAGGAGTAGGGTGAAGTCTAGCTATTTATGTCTGCATATTAATTACAAAATAAACACATTATGAAGTAGTAACCAAGTTAATATAATGATTTTCTTAGTCATTCTTTGTCTCTTCCTCTTATAACTCAACACTTTCAAGCTGGTAGCATACTCTTTAGATGGAATGCCCCTTCAATAACCTCTCTCTCTCTTTACCTCTCTCAATTTGTTTTTCTTTCTACCCTTGCAATGTGAAACCACACAGCTAAAATGAGTTTTAATTCATTGTGTTTTCATCATACTTAGACTATACGGCCTCACAACTATCAAAGTCAAATACATAAATACCTTTTTTATTTCTCCATAGTTCTCTTCTGTTCTTATGTAATTTTGAGATCTTCAATTAGCTTCTTTTGTGAATTTAAATAATATTAACATAATGTAAACAAATAATCTACTTAAACATTGACCTTTTGTTGCATCAATTGAGACTACGTTACTCACTGTGCATATCGAGGGTATCTGTAAAGTCTCCCTTTCTTGTACCATTGCTCTTTTTTTAATTGCCTAAATTTTGCCAGTTACATATTTGTATTTTTTACCTATTCGATCACATTTCCATTTTACACCACAGTTGAATCTTCTGATTTGCTCCCAAACTAACACTAAACCTGAAAATCTCATAAACAACATTTACATTATTGTAACCAGAACAATATTGTTTTCTACAGAGCAAGTGGTATAGGATTACATGACTTTCCTTCAAGTTTCAATGCTAACACCACATGCCACTGGAAGGAAGATGTTTTTGGCAGATCTTGAACAAATAAATTGGTTTTGTTTGTACTTTGTTAAATGTTAAATATAATGTCATGTATTTTCTTACTAACACGATTACAACACAAAAGCACTTGAAAAGGCATGCACAGAATTTGATTCAAGATATCTGGTTAAAGATTCAGGTTGAATTACTTCCATATTTAAAGTGTTTCTAAGCTTTAGATTTGGACCTTGAATTACTAGTAGAGCTTTCTATGTAATTGTCATTTATATTTGCTTTTTTTTGTTGTTTTTGACAAAGAAATATGAAGCTTTTCTTATATCCTTACATTTATTAAAATTCTCAATCATAATAGCAACTGCTTGCATTATTTCTTCCAAAAGACACCATTGCACGGCACCTTGTCCTCCTAGTCCTAACTGAATAAAGTGTCATCTGATTCTGTAGAGTTTTATAGTAGACTTCCAATGGCCCTTTCATTTGGAAAATATGTGAAGCATCATACAAACATATAGATAACATATGCATATATATGTATATAAAATTTGTCTCACACTTGATAGATGGTTTGGCTGGGTCTAGAAGTCTAAGTTCAAAATATTCGCTCAGAGCCTTAAAGGTTTCACCTTATTGCCTTCTCGTATCCAGTGCATTTACGATAGACTGGTCATTATTTCCTCTTAAATCACACCAGCGGTATAATAGGTTTCTATTATGTTTTTAAAAGATTTAAAATAATCTTTATCCTTGATGTTCTGACATTTCACAAGAACATATCTAGTGATGGGCTTTTTTCCCCCTTTAAGACTATTATCTCTCATTACAAACATTTTATATGTGAAAAATATTCTTTTTAAGTTCTGGGAATTTTCTGTGTTATTTACTTGAACATTATCCCTCATTCATCTTTCATGCTGTTTTCTGGGAAATTCTGAGTGTAAATGTTGAATATCCCTGGTGGCTGAGTCTCTAGTTCTCTTTTTTGTTTGTTTGTTTGTTTGTTTTCCATTGTATTTTCATTTCTTTGTCTATTTGCTCTATATTCTTGAAGATTTATTTTGACTTTACGGTCCATTTAATTTTTCTTTCATTTGGTAATTGAATTTTCAATTGTCCAATGTCTCTTTCTTGTTCTCTGCTTATTTTTTTAATAATAACATTTAAACAAATTTCTTATTCAAACTGTATTTGAAACTCTGGGGAAGGTAATAATAATATTTAAAAATTTTATTTTGATCTTCAAATTCATTTAGGTTAGTCTTTGCCTATATTGGGTTTTCATTTTCATTCTATAGGTACCGGTGAATCTTGATTGCCCATTTACCATTTAGAAGACTGATGATCATTCTTGCTTTTTCCTCGGCCGTTTCCTTGTTTTCTGTACGAATAAAGCAAAAAGAAGAAAAAAAAAGAAAAATCTTGTTTCTTTTCATGGGAAGTGTGAATGGAGCTGTGATAAATGTAAGAGCTGTGTTTTCCATTTTTAGGCTAGTTTGGGGGTCAAAAGGAGCCAATAGCTTCAGGGTTCCTTATTTCCAGATTTAGGAAGCAAGTGTTTGTTTTAGGTGTTGGTACTTCTGGCAACCCTTATTATTCCCAAGATTACATTCAGATTTTTAAAAAAGAGATCTCTTCTTTGTTGCTGTTTTTGTTTATTGCTTTGGTTTTCCATATTCTTTACTCGTTCCGTTTGAGAGGAACATTTGGTTAAAGTTTCTTTCTTCAGTTTTTCAATAGACCTTTCACCATTTTGCAACTTTTCTTTTCCTAACTTCCATACCTCCAAATTTACCTCCTGAGCCTCCAACTGGAAGATTGCTTCATAAGTCGTTTTTTAGTTTGTTTTGTTTTTTGTTTTGTTTGAGATGGAGTCTCGCTCTTTCACCCAGGCAGGAGTGCAGTGGCGCGATCCCAGCTCACTGCAAGTTCCGCCTCCTGGGTTCACGCCATTCTCCTGCCTCAGCCTCCCGAGTAGCTGGGACTACAGGTGCCCGCCACCTCGCCCGGCTAATTTCTTGTATATTTAGTAGAGACGGGGTTTCATCGTGTTAGCCAGGATGGTCTTGATCTCCTGACTTCTGATTCACCCTCCTCAGCCTCCCCAAGTGCTGAGATTACAGGCTCACGTGAGCCACCGTGCCAGGCTGAATTCGTGTTTTTAACTGCAACTTCTCATACTGCTTCGTCAGTAAACATCCTCCCATCTGCTTCCTTTCACCCGGAGATATGCCACAATTCCCGATCTCTTGATGTTCTATGAACATCATTGTTTTCTTCTGTGAGTTTACCTCCTTTGCATTTTGAAGTAGGAAAATAACCATACCTGAATCTTTAACCAGATACTCAAAATCTATTTTTGAATACTCCTTTCAAGTGTTCTTATAATATACTTGTGTTCAAAAGAAAAATTATGTAAAAAACTGGTGATCAACAACAGACTGTTATCCAGGTGTGGTGTCTCACACCTGTAATCCCAACACTTTGGGAGGCCATGGTAGGTGGATCATCTGAGGGCAGGAGTTTGAGACCAGCCTAGCAAACATGGTGAACTCCTGTCTCCACTAAAAATGCAAAAATTAGCCAGGCGTGGTGGCACACGCCTGTAATCCCAGCTACTCAGTGTCTGGACGGAGGGAGAGGGAAACAACAAAGGTGACTAAGATGGCGCACTTCCGGGTTCTTCATCACCAACTTTCCCGTGCCCAGGAAAGGCACAGGTCAACTGCGCAGGCGCAGCATGACTTCCGACCGAGGAAAACCGAAACGTACCTGGAGGCGCCCACCCCAGGCCCTGGACCCGCCCGCATCCCGCCTACCGCCCTCCCACTCCCAGGCCCAAGACACAAAAGCCACTCCGGGCAGGCGTGCGGCGCGAACTTCCTCGGCCCCTCCTCATACGCAGGACCCAGGAACCTCACCCGAGAACACAGGAGCGACTTCCTCAGCCTCGGCCACTGGAGACCTGTGAACTTCACCCTTTCCTCCTTCACATTGGCTAGCTAATAAAGTTTCCTTTTGATCTTGCCTACTTGCCTTTTCCTCTGGCGCCGGCTCTGGTGGTCGCGTAAAGCAAATCAGGTGGTGCCCAACCCAGGAGGAGACCCCTCCTCAGGGCCCCCCAAGGTCCGAGGAGCCTCCTCCTTCCACACCGCGGATGGACCAGGACCTAGACATCGCTTTCCACACCTCCAAGTCTCCTAGGGGTGAGTACCTTTTGCCTCCCTCTCATATTCCTCGGCCAGAAGTCCTGCGCAGGCCCAACGTTTTTCTTTTGGTCACCAGGTGACCCAGAGGGGAGTTCCCAAAGGTAGAGACGTCTGCCCGAAGGAACTCCATTCCGTTCCGTGGGAGACCCGTCCAGGACAGAGACGTCCGCCTGGAGGTAATCTCCATTCTGGCTCCAGGAGCCTCCCACTGGTCTCTAGTGGCTCCAAAGGACGCTTTGTAGCCAGGTAGAGATCGGTTTCCGTTTCCGCCTATAGGTGAGAGGAAGGCAATGGGAAACCCCCAATCCAAAATACCTAGAGACTCCCTTTTAGGGTATCTTCTAAAAAAATCTCAAAACTTTGCAATTAGAGCAAGATCTTAAACGAAAGCGACTGATTTTCCTCTCCACTGTGGCATGGCCACAATATAAATTAGACAACCAGTCTCAATGGCCGCCTGAAGGCACTCTAGACCATAACATTTTAATCGACCTCAGTAATTTCTGCCAGCGCTTAAGCAAGTAGTCTAAAATAAATTATACACAAAAGTTTTAAGACTTGCGTTCTCAACCAGACTTGTGTAGCCAGTGTTCCTTGGCCCAAGTCAAGTTGGCTAAGGCGCAGACCTAGCAAAGTCAGAAAAGAGTCATCTTTCCTGTCTGACTCGCCTTGCCTGTGTCAGCTTCCCCTCCACCTTCCACTCCAGCTTCTGCTCCACCTCCCCCTCCCGCTTCTGCTGTAGTTCTGCCCTCCTCCTCTGTCCCTCCTACCATTGTTGAGGCTGCCCCTCCTGCCATCCCTCCACACTTCTGCCTACCCACCTTCCACACTCCCTCTCATTCTTGCCTTATCCGTAGCTGTCTCTTACTCTCATTCCACCTTACTCTTCAGTCTATTCCTGCCCCCCTCTTCCTCGGCTCCTTCCTAACTATTCTGTCATCATTCTATTACTGTCATCATTCTATTACCTGCTTCTTATATCTCCTCTAATAATTGTTTTAGACCTTTAGGCACCTAAGGCACTAGGCAAACCAGTGTCTGATCTCCGGCCTAGTGTTAACTAAAACCAAACAATACTCCAGACACTAGGTAAACTGGTGTCCTTACATCTAAACGGCGGCGGACAATACCATCTCCTAGCAACTACCTCCGCTATGTCACCACTGTTGCCCATCTAATACCAGGTAAAACAATTACTGTTATCTAAATTCTTTTCTCTTTATACTTGTGCTTCTTCTCTATCGGCTACAAAACTCTCCGCCGTTGACTAAGTCAACGTCCTTCTCTCCCCCTTAAAAAAACACCAAAATGGAGTCCTACTTTATACTTATATTAATACTCTTCTTACACACTCCAACGGCTGGCGGAGTAAAAGGAGGACTCTACGGAGATCCTATTTAAGATTCATATCCGACTGCCACCCTCTTAATAAAAAGGACACTTGTCCACAAAAATCCCTCCCTAAAAATATACAAGTCCTACAAAATTTAACCTTAGCCATACAATAACAAGAACAGGCCCTACAAGATCAACTACACTCCTCCAACAAAGACCCCTTCTCATGGTTAAAGCTGGTCTGTCAAGGGTTAAACATAACACAGGCAGCTAACATAACACACCTTTCCCACTGTTTCCTCTGTGCAGCCCTTAAAGAGCCCCTTAGTGGCAGTCCCCTTACCTACTGCTTTCAAGGCTACAACTGGCTCTACAAGCACCTCCCAAAAACCGTTTTTTCTCCAAGTCCCACTATACCAAAACCCAGAAAATCCAATCCTTCCTTTCTGCTACTCTGCCCCAAACTCCTCCTGGTGTGAGTACACCCAACCACCCAATAAGACCCAGACAGCCCCCGTTGGAGGTTATTTCTGGTGTAATAAAACCCTCTTCAAGGTCCTTAACCACACATCCATCAGCCAATCCCTCTGCGTCCCAGTGTCCTTGGTATCCAGTTTAACCCTATATAGCAAAGCAGAAGTGACTGAACTCACTTTACAATTCAACTCTCCTCCTAATAATCTCCAGAAACGGGCCATCTTCCTTCCCTTAGTCATCGGGATCTCTCTAGCCTCCTCCTTAGTGGCATCAGGGCTTGGAACTAGGGCACTTGCCCATTCCGTACAATCTACTCGATCTCTAACTGCCCAAATTCAAGAAGCCATAGAGGCTTTGGCTGAAAGTCTAGCCTCTTTACAACGTCAAATCACTTCAGTAGCTCAGGTGGCAGCACACAACAGGAGAGCACTAGATCTTCTTACAGCTGAGAAAGGAGGAACATATCTTTTCTTAGAAGAATGTTGCTATTACATAAATGAGTCAGGCCTGGTTGATACAAACATCCAAACCCTAAACAGAATTAAAACAGAACTAAAAAACTTCAACACCCCCCTAACCCCAGGCCCACCCATATAGGTGCTACCAGTAATACAACAAATGCTCGCCTTCCTCATTCCTATATTAATCCTCTGTCTTATCCTATGCTTTGCCCCCATTTTAATCAAATTTCTCCGAGCCAAAGTTCAAGAGAAGGCAACCCGTGTTGCCTTCAAGCAGATGCTCCTACATCCCTATGTCCAGGTGCCAACCATAGACCCTCATGACAACGCCCCCTGACAGCAGGAAGCAGCCGGACAGACAACGACGCCCCCAATCATCTTAATCAATAAAAGGTTGGACTGTCTGGATGGAGGGAGAGGGAAACAAAGAACAAAGGTGACTAAGATGACGCACTTCCGGGTTCTTCATCACCAACTTTCCCGCACCCGGGAAAGGCACAGGTCAACTGCGCAGGAGCAGCATGACGTCCGACCGAGGAAAACCAAAACCTACCTGGCCACGCCCACCGCACGGCCCTCGACCTGCCCACATCCCACCTACCGCCCTCCCACTCCCAGGCCCAAGACACAAAAGCCGCTCCCGGCAGGCACGTGGCGCGAACTTCCTCGGCCCCTCCTCATATGCGGGACCCAGGAACCTCGCCCGAGAACACCGGAGCGACTTCCTCAGCCTCCGCCGCCGGAGACCGGTGAACCTCGCCTTCTCTTTCTATACATTGGCTACGTAATAAAGTTTCCTTTTTATCTTGCCTACTTGCCTTTTCCTCTGGCGCCGGCTCTGGTGGTTGCATAAAGCAAATCACTCAGGAGGCTGAAGCAGGAGAATCGCTTGAACCTGGGAGGCGGAGGTTGCAGTGAGCCAAGATGGTGCCACTGAACTCCAGCTTGGGCTACAAAGGGAGATTCTTTGAAAAAAAAAAAAAAAAAAAAGACTGTTTAGTAAATGGAATGAAAACATGGCATATGATTGAAAGAAATACAACACTTGATTATCATGTAACTTCAAAAATGCAGATGAACTCTGAAAATATTAAATATTGAAGGTGAAAAAGAAACGACAAATTTAATTGAAGGAAATTCATTGTTAGTTGATTTAAAGTTAATTGAAGGAGACTGTTTTTAGATATAGGGGTGTTAGAGAGTTCTTAAAACCTTGAAGCATAAATAGCAAATGGAAAAATTATGTATGAGATTATGTAAAAATTAAGTATTTGTTTTTAGAAAGTAACACAATGGACAGAGTTAATAACCACAGGTAAGAAACAAATTGCCATGTCTAAAATTGACATGGCATGAATATTCACACTATTCAAATATTTCCTGAAAATCGGGGAGAAAACTCAGCATCCCAGTAGAAAAACAAACGAATATTATAAATAGGAAATTCCCAAAACAAAAAACCTTGAAAGGTTGGTAATAATATCAAGAGATGCAAAAAATCATAGAGTCAGGAAAAGACCAAATAGAACAACACACATGACACTCACACATCTACATACAATTGTACATTTGTTTGATTGGCAAGAGTTAGAGAATGGGCCAATGACCAGCGAGGTTCAAGCTGTGGGATGCAGAAGGCCTCATGCATTGTTGCTGGGGGCACAGTCTGCAGTGGGCATTCTAAAGAGCTATTGGCACTTTTGATGTTGAAACAGACCATGCACAGCCATGACCAGCAATACTTATGCATGTTTGTAAAGAAACAGGTTGAGATTGCATGTTGCAACTTGTACGTACTCTCAGGAAATTGAAGCAACACCGGGTATCCATCTCTCACAAATGGGTAGGTGAAATGCATGCATGTGAAGGGGTGGTCTGCCCCTCCACACCTGTGGGCGTTTCTCGTTAGGTGGAACGAGAGACTTGAGAAAAGAAATGAGACACAGAGACAAGTATAGAGAAAGAAAAGGTGGGCCCAGGGGACCGGCACTCAGCATACAGAGGACTCGCGCTAGTACTGGTCTCTGAGTTCCCTCAGTATTTATTGATCATTATCTTTACCATCTTAGAAAAAGGGAAGTGGCAGGATAATAGGATCATCACTAAGAGAAGGTCAGCAGTAAGACATATGAATAAAGATCTCTGTGACATGAATAAGTTTAAGGAAAAGTGCTGTGCCTTCATATGCATATGTAAACATCTTCATAAACCTTTTTAGTGCATAAAGAGCAGCATTGTGCTAGCAAGTCCCACCTTTCGCCCTAAGGTGGTTTTCTCCTTTCTCAGTAAACAGAACATACAATCGGGTTTTACACCGAGATGTTCCATTGCCCAGGGACGGGCAGGAGAGAGATGCTTTTCTCTATCTCAACTGCCAAGAGGCCTTCTTTCCTCTTATACTAGTCCTCCTCAGTACAGACCCTCCACGGGTGTCAGGCTGGGGGACGATCAGGTCTTTCCCTTCCCACAAGGCCATATTTCAGACTATCGCATGGGGAGAAACCTTGGACAATACCTAGCTTTCCTAGGCAGAGGTCCCTGCGACCTTTGGCAGTGTACGCATCCCTGGGTACTTGAGATTAAGAGAATGGTGATGACTTTTCACAGGCATACTGCCTTCAGGCACTTGTTTAACAAAGCACACCCTGCACAGCCCAAAATCAGTTAAACCTTGAGTCACCACAGCACATGTCTCTTGCAAGGACAAGGTTGGGGGTAGGGTCACAGATTAACAGCATCTCAAATACAGAACAAAATGGAGTCTCTTATGTCTACTTCTTTCTATATAGACACAGTAACAGGCTGATCTCTCTTTTCCCCACATGCATGCATATAATGGAGTAGCAAGACTACTAAGGAATGGGTGGTATGTTTGCCTGAAAACATGAAGAGATAAAAATATAGTGAGCAGTGAAAAACAATTTTTGAAAAATATGAGATCAATACTTCAGAACTGGCCAGACTACATGTCCTTGGAAAATGCCTCTAGTTTTTTGGTTTATGCTTTTTACACTTATCTGCCTGGCTTTGCCTGCATGTCTGTGAAGTGAGCAAGGATGAGTGAACAGTGAGATCAAACCCTAGTGAAGGAGGGAGGTGTCCAGTGAAGGCATCTGGAAGGAAATGGTCAGGGTGTTCAGGCTGGGAGTCTGTGAGGAATTAACTCACGCTCTACAAGGCTCATTCTCACTCTGACTTTTCCCTGGGCCATACAACCAAAGCCCACCCTACCATGAGCTCTTCGACAGAATCCAAGCCTTTTCCTGGGATTAGAGTTGGTCTTCTGTGGTTTTTATTGCTATGGAAGTGAACTGGCTCCAGGAGCTACACTTGCTTTCCTTTTTTGTGTGTTCATTTGTATAATGTGATAATTATCTTTTATAATTTTATGTTTAATAGTACATATTCTTGGGACAAGTTGTTTGAGTTCAAGTCCCAGGTGTACTCATGAGCTCTGTCACCTTGAGGAATAAGGTTGATCGTACCTGCCTGATGATATGTGGGGGAGGATTAGTGATTTAATTTCATGGATGCCAGGGGCTATGTGAAGGTACAGAGTATATACTCTATGGCTGCTATGTTAACATTAACTTTAAGTCACTATATTGGACAGGAATATCTATTCAGGACAGAAATTTATTTTTCTTTTTGTAATAAGGCTCTATTAGGCTGAGCGTGGTGGCTCACGCCTATAATCCCAGCATTTTGAGAGGTCAGGTGGGTGGATCACTTGGGGTCAGGAGTTCGAGAGCAGCCTGGCCAACATGGCAAAACCCTGTCTCTACTAAAAATACAAAAATTAGCCAGGCGTGGTGGTGCATGCCTCTAGTCCTAGCTGCGTGGGAGGCTGGGGCATGATAATCGCTTGAACCTGGGAGACGGAGGTTGCTGCGAGCCAAGATCATGCCACTGCACTCTAGCCTGGGCAGCAGAGTGAGACTCTGTCTCGAAAATAAAAATAAGGCTATATATCAGGGTCAGCTTACATAATCAGAAACAGGTGACCAAGACTAATTTTACAGGCCGAGAGAAGAAGTAGGTGACAGCCTTAGCCTTGCCACTCACTGGCTCTGTATTTTGGAAATATCGTTAACCATCCACTCAAATACTTATTCGAGTGGTTTAAGTAAGCACTGGCTGCATATCTGCCCACATAGCTACACAACCACACACATATACCCCCCACACACATGCACACATGTGTGTTAGGCAGTTGCTCACTATTCAGCTATTGATTCAATAGCTATTTATCCTGTGCCTATTATGTGCAAAGTGCTGTTCAGTTAAAACTCGAGGCTTTGACCATGACAAGGAAGACTGATCCCTGAACTCAGGACCTGAACTCACCAGCATCATTTCACCCTCTTATCCAAAACTTTGATCTTGCTTATATTTTTCAAAAGCTTTGATTTCCTTACTCAGATATGTGAAATGATGCTTACAATGTCTCCCTGTGGAGAGGACTGGAATTAGCCAGAACCAAAAAATGTTGTTAACCCTGTCTCTGAGTCACTACTCACTGTGCTATTCTCTGTACATTAAGGTGGTCTGCAGGTTAGGTAGACCTGCCTGCAGGGGCAGGTGAGGAGAGGAGGTGGAGGAGCATCCTTGCTCATTGCTGAATGACTATCAGGCTAATTCTGCCACAAGGGAGAAAAGAACTTGAAAAGAACTCCTACCTGCCTGGGCTGGCTTTGGGAGAGACACAGCATTCTATGGAGGGATAAACTAAGGTAGTGAAATCAGTATTCCCTCAACACTCAGTAGCTGAGAGGTCCCAGAGTGATAGATCTGGATAGTTACGTTTTTGAATCTTTCTTTAATGCACTATGAAGCACATTATGAAGGAACTCTGAACGCAAGCCCTTTTAGGAGAGAGAGCTTCCATGACATTGAAGAACAGTTTCTATATTACAAATTTTCTTAAACAACATCTTTATAAAATCATTGCAATGTAACTTCAAACTAAATTTTTTTTAATTGTAAGAGAGTCAGGGATTTTCACAAGTACTTTTTTGTCCATCACACAAATACTCCTGTTTTATAAAGGTATATATAATTTACTGCTTGGGTTGGCTGAAAAACAAAACAAAACAATAAAAGATGGAACTTGTTTTGGGATTGCCAGTGCTCTCAGATGGCAGAAACATCCTTGGAACAAATAATGATAACAGAAGTCGTATGCAATACTACTGGGTTTCAATGTCAGAAGGGATAGAACCTCACAGGAGGACCAGAAAGATGTTTCTGAAGGAGATGAATTTTGATCTTGACTCTGAAGTTAGGATCAGTCATTCCTTGACAAATATTTTATGAATGTCTGTGGGAAATGTCATGAAATCCCAAATGTATTAATGATAACACGTGGAGGACAGCATTTGTACACTTCAACAAATCAATGTACGCTCACAAATTTGATTAGTGCGGTGAAGTGCACAGAGGTATGTGAAGATGTCTAGGAGGACTCCAAGGTAACATGTGGAATCAGGAAGCATGGCCAAGATGAGCTGACTTTGAGGGACATCAGAAAATAGAACATGGTGATTAACTAGGCAAGGGCGGGAGGGAAAGACTATTTCAGTTAAAAGGAACAAAAAGTGCACAGGGCATGTTCTGCAATGGGATGCTGCAGTCCGCCGGACACAGAAAGAAAGTCACTGGAGATGCTGTGTACACAGTGAGGGAGAGCTTCCATCAACAGGAGGCTGGAGAGGCTGTAGAGACAGAGCATGCGGTTTGCTCGCTATCTCCTGTCCCTTTCTTCCACCTCTCCTTGCCTCCTTGCCTCTGTGCTTATCCACGTTGGAAATGCTTCCTTCTCACTTATGTGTTTTCCACTTGCCTCTTCCTCATTTCCATCCAGACTTTGGTTAACTGCCATAGTATTGGTCCTGGTAGTACTAGTAGTAGTTAACTCATTATTAGCTGCTCTCTATGTCCCTGTCACTGTCTAAATAATCAAGCAGATTGGCCCATCTGATTCTCACAACAACCCCGCATGGTAAGTGCTCTTATCACCACCTCATAATCGATGGAATTAGGCACAGGAAGATTTGGTCACTTATCCAAAGTCACATCCCTAAAAGAGGAGAACCAGCCTGCAGGCCTAGACCACCATGTCCTTAGCCCATGCTCGAAGAACAGCACTGCACTGCTAGCACCCAGGCCTGCTTGGCATCAGGTAGGAAGAATAAAGCAAGAAATGGGAACCACATTTATGTCTTTATATTTTGCCAGGGTAAAGGGATGCTACATTATATTTCCTTCCCAAAATGCACAATTTTTTTTAACACACTGAATCCATGGAATGGTTAGACTGTTGCAAACAACTGATGGGAAAAGTTTATTGACCAGAAGCTCCAGCCACTGACTGTCTGCACTCTTCATACCATGAAGCACAGATATGGCAGTATGCTGGCTCTTTTGCTACCATAGAGATCTTTAATTTACTCATCTCAAAAATGAACACTGACTGTGCAATTAGGATAAATGTCTGATGTTAATAATATGCATCCCTTCAATTAGTCCTGAATTCATCAT
This sequence comes from Rhinopithecus roxellana, assembly GCF_007565055.1. Taxonomy (NCBI): domain Eukaryota; kingdom Metazoa; phylum Chordata; class Mammalia; order Primates; family Cercopithecidae; genus Rhinopithecus; species Rhinopithecus roxellana. Next base: position 52,053,173 of record NC_044565.1, on the reverse strand, counting down.
GTTAGCTGCAAACTAGTATTGATTAGGAGATTAAGGGCCCAGAAGATACGCAGAAAATATTATTAGCATCCTAGAGGTGTCATGATAGTATTTAAATAAAAGATCTTGCACTGTGCATCTACATTAGAAATATTTTTTTACTAAAGTTCAGTACATTTTGTAACTTTATAAAATAATGCCTAAAGTTGTTAATTTGTAATCAAGCTAAGGTTGCTCATTTCTTCACATTTAAGGATTGGAGTCAGTATGTGGTATTTCACTAGCAGTTTGCACTGTATCTGTACCCACCTTCTCACTAAAATATCATAAAAGGCAACACAGAAAATATAAAATAATAAAAACCCTAAAGCTCGACTGCAAGAATTAGATACAAACTAACTTTAATTAAAAGATAAGTGGGTGTGTATTGAGCAGCTCTCTCCTGAGTCTGTGCTTCTGCTCAAGGTATGTACTGGCTTTGCTGCTACAGGGAAAAAGGTAGAAATAAATTTCGTTTTCAGTGTATCTCTCCCTAGATTTAGAGATGTGGGGTCCATTAACCCAAGACCCTAGTTTTCGTTCCCACCTCCATTTCAGAGAAGAGAATGGCACCCTCCTGCTGCCATTTCCTCCCCCTCAGTATGTGAGTGGAGATAAACAGGAGAGAAAGTAGCTGGTGAAGGTCAAGCTAGAGTGCCTTTTATGTTGTATGTTTTTGGATATGGAAGCCTCTGTAGGCAAATGGTAAATAGAAGTGTATAAAATCTGGATTCAAACACCGCTGCCTTCAATGCAGCACAGGCCTACCATGCTCTTGCTTGCATGCTCATTATCACTAATCATCAGGGAAATGCAAATTGAAACTACAATAAGATATCACCTCACAGCTGTTAGAATGGCACTTAGAAAAACAGAAGATATCAAGTGTTGACGAGGATGTGGGAAAAGCAAACTCTTACACACAGTTGATGAAAATGTAAATTAGTAAAACCCTTCTGAGAAACACGATGGTAATTTCTTAAAAACCTAAAAATACAATTACCCTGTTGTTGCGGGAAGTCAGGGACCCCAAACGGAGGGACCAGCTGAAGCCATGGCAGAAGAACATACATTGTGAAGATTTCATGGACATATATTAGTTCCCCAAATTAATACTTTTATTTCTTATGCCTGTCTTTACTGCAATCTCTGAACATACATTGTGAAGATTTCGTGCACGCTTATCACCTCCCCAGTCAATACCCTTGTGATTTCCTATGCCTGTCTTTACTTTAATCTCTTAATCCCATCATCTTTGCAGGGGCCACTGAAAACAATATGCCAAGAATAGATAGGGCTCAAGGACAGTATCTCCCGTTGAACTTTTAATGAACTCCAGTAGGCGCCAAGAAGACAGACAAATAAGGAAGAGCCTAGAGACAAGGAACTAAGCAGAAGGTTACATCTGGGTAGAGAAAGTTTGTTTTGCATTGTGTTATTTCTGCTGCCGTGAGGTTTATGGAGTATAAATAAAGTGAGGCGGAGGCTCTGCGCGCGGCCGCCATGTTCTCTGTTTGTCTTTGTCTCGTGTCTGTTCATTCTTCACCACCCCCAGCGCGGTCCTCAATAAGTGGCGCAGCGAGCAGGGTCCGCATGGGTGAGTAGTGGGGAACAAGAAGGGGAACCCCCTAGGAGCGGGTAAAACCCGGGGATTGTTAAGGGGAACCTTCTTAAGCTTTCATTATGGGGAATTCCAGTTCCTTGGCCTCAGAATATTTAAGATTATTACAAGGGCTTTTACTTTCGATTGGGGTTGATATAAAAGAAAGAACTCTGCAAAAATTGTTTACTCATGTGGAACAACGTTGCTATTGGTTTCAATATCAAACTAAAGTGCAATGAAATAAACGAGATTGGCAACAGGCTGTTAAGACCCTTTGTCAAGCACACCAGTGCGGTGATGTAATGTCGGCACCTTTATGGGCCCTTTGTGCTTCTATTACCCAAGCTTTGGAGCTCTTAGAGACAGACTCTGAAAAAGGGGAAAATGGGGATGAGGAGTCTTCGAAGTCTCCGATAGCCATTTCCCCTTCTTTAGATAATCCTGTAGCTGGTGGAAATGGTCCTTTGTCTGATGATGTGTCTCATGGAAAGGAATCAGAAATTCAAAAGGAGCTTCAGCCAGTTGTCCAATTGCTACAACAAATTTTACAATTACAGTTATCTCCCCCTCAGCCTTCTCCTCCACCCACTCCTGTTTTTACTTTTCCTGTGGTCCATCCACCCCCATCGGCACCCAAGGTGGAGGAGGAGGACAGTTTTCCCCCACCGCCACCGCCGGTAGAAATGTTGCCTCATTCAGGCACGGTTTGTGCTGTCCCTGCTTCTACTGCTAAAGCTGTAATTGAGATATTGGATTCTCAAGAGGATGAGGATCCTCTACAATTGTTTCCCATTACTAGGCAACCTTTTGGTCCTAATGATCAATTTCCTCAAGGAGGTATAAATGTACAGTATAATGTCCTTCAATTTAAGTCCCTTAAAGAAATGAAGGCAGCTGTTGCTAATTATGGCCCTCAATCCCCCTTTGTCACGGGGCTTTTAGATTCTTTCTCTTCTGAGAATTTGTTTTTGCCTCTTGATTGGGAGACCTTGGGGAAGGTTGTTTTGGACCACTCTCAGTGGCTTCAGCTACGCAGTTGGTGGCTGCAAGATGCCAAAGAACAGGCTCGCCGTAATGCCACTGGAAATCCTCCAGGGCCAACAGAGGAGCAATTAACAGGTACTGGTCAGTTTGCTACAGTAGTGGCTCAATCTGGACTCGATGACGTAGCATTATCACAAGTTAAAGGACTGTTTTTAAAGGCTTGGTGTAAAGTAGAACCATCGGGGAAAACTGCCTTGTCTTTTGTTAAGGTTTTGCAGGGTGCCAATGAACCTTATCCTGATTTTGTTGCTCGGCTCCAAGATGCTGTAATAAAGACTGTGGGTAGTGGGGCTGCAGACAAAATCCTGATAACCACACTAGCCTTCGAGAATGTTAATCAGGAATGTCAGAGGTTGTTGCGTCCTCTCAAGGCTGCTGGAAACTTACAAATAGAAGATTTTATTAGAGCCTGTGCAGGAGTGGGAGGGGCTGCCTATAATGCACAATTGTTTGCTGGAGCTTTATCTAAGGCACTCATGGGAAAAAAGGGAGTTTGCTTCCAATGTGGAAAGACTGGTCATTTTAAAAAGGAGTGCCGTAAACTATCTAATAAGAGCGACCCCTCAAGAGTAGGATCTAAAAAGCTTCCCACTGAGCCCTGTCGTCGTTGCGGCAAAGGGCGACACTGGACTAATGAATGTCACTCTAAGGTGGACAAAGATGGTAATCTTTTAATCTCCGGATCGGGAAACTTGCAAAGGGGCCCTTCAGCTTGGGGCCCCAACAACAATACAAGCCCTCTTCATTTGCAATTTCCAGTCAGCTCGGGGGTCCAGCATCAGCAGGCCAGTCAATGTTAACCCCCAATTTTCAGTAGCTCAGCTTTTCTCTGCTACTTCTGGTAGCGCCGCTGCTGATGTGGCGATTTTGCAGGCCATCGAACTTACCCCAGAAATGGGGATTGTTAAATTGCCTACAGGTGTTTTTGGGCCATTACCGTCACATACTGTTGGATTGCTTATAGGACGCAGCAGTAGCATTCTACAGGGTTTACAAGTTCATTTGGAAGTTATAGATTCTGATTATAAAGGGGAAATTCAAATTATGGCACAGGCTCATAAACCCATATCCCTTAAAGGGGGGCAGCGGATTGCACAACTTCTTTTATTACCCTATTTTCAGTTTCCTTCACGGGGACAAGAAAGAACCGGAGGTTTTGGAAGCACGGGTAAACATATTTTTTGGGAAACTTTAGTAACTCAACAAAAACCTTTGTTTCCCCTCAAAGTAGAGGGACACATTTTTCAGGGCTTGGTCGACACTGGAGCTGACGTTTCTATTATTGCCTCCAACCAATGGCCTTTACAGTGGCCTAAACAGCCTGTTGCTGTTTCTCTTACCGGATTAGGTTCCACCTCTGAGGTGTATCAAAGTTCTCAATCCTTGAGTTGTCGAGGGCCGGATGGTCAAACAGCCCAAGTCCAGTTTTATATTGTTCCTATTGCCCTAAACTTATGGGGCCGAGATTTATTGCAACAATTTGGAGCTTTTGTTTCTATTCCTCATGTCTCTAATTCTGCCAAGAATATGATGTTCTGCATGGGCTACAATCCCCTTGAAAAATCTTTAAACTTGTAGACACTGTTCAGCAGCCTCAAGCCCTTCCTTTGACGTGGAAAACTAATGTTCCTATATGGATTGAACAGTGGCCTTTAACACGTAAAAAGCTTGAGGCCTTGGAAAACTTAGTTCAGAAACAATTATCCTTAGGTCATATAGAGCCTAGTATTTCTCCATGGAATTCCCCTGTCTTTGTAATAAAGAAAAAAAGCGGTAAATGGAGACTATTAACAGATCTTCGTGCTATTAATGCATGTATTCAACCCATGGGATCCTTACAACCTGGCCTTCCTAGCCCTTCTATGATTCCTCAAGATTGGTTGCTCATGGTTATTGATTTAAAGGATTGTTTTTTCTCTATTCCTTTGCATCAAAAGGATTGTGAGTGTTTTGCCTTCTCTGTCCCTGTTTTTAATAATTCTCAGCTACTTTCGCAATATCAGTGGAAAGTTTTACCTCAAGGTATGTTAAACAGCCCTACCTTGTGTCAAAAATTTGCTCATCGGGCCCTGGATCCTGTTCAAAAGTGTCATCCTTCTGTTCTTTTATATCATTATATGGATGACATTCTTCTTGCTGCACCCACCAAAGAAAAGCAGCAAGATGCTTTTGCATCATTACAAACTCAGCTTTCTTTTTACTCACTTAATATTGCCCCAGAAAAAATTCAAATGGATTTTCCTATTCAATATTTAGGTTATACCTTAGGAGCACGAAATATTCGACCCCAAAAAATTCAAATTCGATGCGATCATTTAAAAACATTAAATGACTTTCAAAAGCTTTTAGGAGACATTAATTGGATGCGTCCTGTTTTAGGAATACCAACGTATCAGTTACAACATCTTTTTTCTATTCTAGAAGGAGACAGTCACTTGGACAGCCCACGTCATTTAACTCCTTTGGCTTTACAGGAACTCCAGCTTGTAGAAGAACAACTTCAAAAGGCCCATCTACATTATATCCTTCCCGATGTTCCCCTTTCCTTGTGTTTATTTCACACTTTACATTCTCCCACAGGAATGATTCATCAAACAAATCGGCCGTTACAATGGATCTTTTTGTCCAACAAAACATCTAAACGCTTGACTACTTATGTTGCTCGTTTAGCTAAATTAATCATCAAAGGACGACATCGCTGTCGACGACTCTGGAGAGGAAATCCTTCCTTAATTATCTCTCAATTCACTCATAGTCAGATTACTTATCTCCTTGCCACTTCTGATTCTTGGCAAGTTGCTTGCGCCTCATTTGTTGGACAATTTTCTACCCAATATCCTAAGTCTCCGATCTTTTCATTTTTCAGGCAGCATTCTGTGTTACCTTTCTCACCAATATCTGTATTTCCTGTTCAAGGTCCACTTTGAGCCAATGCTGAGCTCCTTTATTCATTACTCATCTTTGTTCTCATTCTCAACTTCCTGGACCGCCAGTTCATGGTAATACTCAAATTGATTCACTTTTAATCGGCCACCTGCAGGCTGCAGAACAAGAACATACTCTACATCACACTAATAGTTCTGGCCTTCAACGACGGTTTCATTTAACTCGTAAACAAGCTCGTTCTCTTATCCGAGCTTGTCCTTCTTGTGCTCCTTTAAGCATTCCATCTTTCCATCCTGGGGTTAATCCGCAAGGTACTCAAGTTAATCAGATCTGACAAATGGATGTCACACATGTCCCTTCTTTTGGACGATTAAAGTATGTTCATCATACCATTGATACTTTCTCTCATTTTCAATGGGCAACTCCTTTGCCATCTAAAAAAGCTGACTCTGTTATTACTCATCTCTTAGCTTGTTTTACCATCATGGGCATTACTCTTATACTTAAAACTGATAATGCCCCTGCCTATGTCTCTTGTAAATTACAAATTTTCTTACAACAATACAATATTCGACATCTCACTGGTATCCTGGGCAACAGTCAAGGTCAAGCCATTATTGAGCGCGCAAATTTAATCTTAAAAACGCAGCTGCAAAAACAAAAAGGGGGAAATGAGTCCCCCAGAAACCAGATACTGAAGGTTCTTTTTACCTTAAATTTTTTGAATCAATGGGGACAACTGCAGGACTCCGCTGCCATAACTCATCTTTCCTCACCTCCCTTGGCGATAGTCCCTGCTGACAATTTGAGGGTTTGGTATCCTAATGAAGAGGGTAAGTATGCTCAAGGGCAAGTTCTAAAACAGGGACGGGGCTATGCTCTTATCCTTACAGGGAGCGGACCTGAGTGGTTTCCTATAAGGCGATTGAAAGCCTGTTGAAAAGAAAACTGGACTCAGCATGCACCTCTTCTTTTGTTGGATGTGCCTCGGTGGTGGACTTATTTCCCTTAGTGAAGCTTTGTATGAATATTGGACTTATATTCCCTTTCCACCCTTGTATCAGGGAGTCACCTGGGGGGAGGCGAAAGTTAAGGTTTTCACCAATGACACTACTTGGATGCCATCCCCCTACATGGACAAGGACAACATAGAACGGGAAATGGGAATAATAAACAGCACATACCAATTTGGAGTGGAAGGACTTCCGATTTGCATGGGAAATAGTCCTCATTGTCTCCAGAAATCACATGAAGCTTGGGCTGTTTGCTATAATCATAGCCATGTGGCTGCTAACACTGTTATTATTGTAACTAGAAGCTTTCAGTATAACCATACTGTATATAGTAATGAGACTATTCCTAGTTCCTTACCTTTTTGTCCTATCCCAGAGGTTTCCCCTAATATTGAGGTGCTGGAGTGGCAGCACTGTTGGGGAACTAAGCCCCAGATTTTAATAGAGTACAATGGGCTGCAAGTAACTGATTGGAGTGTGCACGGTGATTTCCAAACAAAATTTAGTCACATACCTTTGAAACGGCACCGGGTAAATAAAAGTATTGCCACTGATGGTAATGAGACCTTGGTATGGCATGAAGGAGGCTTGTCGCCACCTATGCCTCATCTTAAACACTCTTTACAAGTACAGAGTCATCTTTGGAAGTTATTAGCTGCAGGTGATGCTATTAGTACTTTTGTGGGAAATACGTCCCTTAACCTTTCTAACCCGAAGAGCTCCTTTCATATTCACTTACATCGGAATACCTCCCGATATATTATTGCTTGTGTCCGAAAGCCTTACCTATTATTAGCGGGGAACTTAACGTGGGATAATGATACGGGGATTGTTAATTGTAAAGATACGTGTACATTTTTGTCTTGCCTCAATCATTCCTGGTGGCGCAGTTTTACGGGGGATATTTATATCCTCAGGGCTCGTAAGGAAATTTGGCTACCTGTCAACCTTATGCGACCGTGGGAGGCATCACCTCTTGAGACTTATATTTGGACTTCCCTTCAGCGGACCCGTCGTGCCCTTGGACTTATAATTGCCTTGGTGATGAGCCTTGTTGCCATTGCCTCCACTGCGGCTGTGGCAGGGCTCGCGCTATATCAAAGCATACAAACTGCTGAATTTGTACAGCAATGGCATGAACAATCTCACTGGTTGTGGCTGCAACAACGGAACATTGACTCTCAACTCGCTGAAAGATTGGACAACGTGGAACAAGCCTTAACGTGGCTTGGAGATCAGCTCACTGTCCTCAGTACTCGGATAACACTGCAATGTGATTGGAACTCTACTCAATTTTGCGTAACACCTGTGCCTTTTAATATCTCTCAAAATTGGACCGAAATCCGAAAACTATTAATAGGCCATAAAAATATTAGTGTGGACATCCAAAAACTCACTCAAAACATTTCCGAAGCATTTCAACAACAATTACATGTATTGTCCGGAGCAGCTACTATGCAGGAGCTGGGTCAACGCCTTGCTGCTCTTAACCCATGGACCCAGATGAAAACATGGATTTCTACAATCTCTGGAAGTATATTGTTTGGGCGCTTGGATTGAGTCTACTTCTCCTGGTAATCCGATGTTCCCTCCATCGCATCCAAAAACAAAGGAAAAAACAGGAACAAGTATGGGCTACCTTTCTAAGATTGAGGCAAAACAAAAAGGGGGAAATGCAGGGGCCATTGAAAACAATATGCTAAGAATAGATAGGGCTCAAGGACAGTATCTCCAGTTGAACTTTTAATGAACTCCAGTAGGCGCCAAGAAGACAGACAAATAAGGAAGAGCCTAGAGACAAGGAACTAAGTAGAAGGTTACATGTGGGTAGAGAAAGTTTGTTTTGCATTGTGTTATTTCTGCTGACGTGAGGTTTATGGAGTATAAATAAAGTGAGGCGGAGGCTCCGCGCGCGGCCGCCATGTTCTCTGTTTGTCTTTGTCTCTTGTGTCTGTTCATTCTTCACCACCCCCAGCGCAGTCCTCAATAATCTTCATAAGCTGAGGAGGATGTAAGTCACCTCAGGACTCTGTGATGATTGTGTTAACTGCACAAATTGTTTGTAGAGCATGTGTGTTTGAGCAATATGAAATCTGGGGACCTTGAAAAAAGAACAGGATAACAGCAATGCTCAGGGAACAAGGGAGAACCTTAAACTCTGACTGCCAGTGAGCCGGGCGGAACAGATCCATATTTCTCTTCTTTCAAAAGCAAATAGGAGAAATATCGCTGAATTCTTTTTCTCAGCAAGAAACATCCCTGAAAAAGAGAATGGCCCCTGAGGGTAAGCCTCTAAAATGGCCACTTTAGGGGTGGCTGTCTTTTACGGTCAAAGACAAAGGGATGAAATAAGCCCTGGTCTCCTGTAGCGCTCCCAGGCTTATTAGGATGAGGAAATTCCCGCCTAATAAATTTTGGTTAGACCAGTTGTCTGCTCTCAAACCCTGTCTCCTGATAAGATGTTATCAATGACAATGCGTGACCAAAACTTAATTAGCAATTTTAATTTCGCCCTGTCCTGTGGTCCTGTGATCTAGCCCTGCCTCCATTTGCTTTGTGATATTTTATTACCTTGTGAAGCATGCGGTCTCTGTGACCCACACTCTATTTTTACACTCCCTCTCCCTTTGAAAATCGCTAAAAAACTTGCTGGTTTTATGGCTCAGAGGGCATCACAGAACTTGCCAACAGGTGATGTCTTCCCTGGACACCCAGCTTTAAACTTTCTCTCTTTTGTACTCTTTCCCTTTATTTATCAGACCAGCCGACACTTAGGGAAATAGAAAAGAACCCATGTTAACTATTGGGGGCAGGTTCCCCCAATACCCTATGACCCAGTAATCCCATCCCTGTAGAGTATATCCAAAGGAAATGGAACAAGTATGTGTAAGGGATGTCTGCACGCCCACATCCATTGCAGCATTATTCAAAATAGCCAAGATATAGAATCAGCCTAAGTGTTCCTTGGTTGATAAAGTATGCTATTTATACACAATGGAATATTATTTAGCCTGAAAAAAACTGAAGTGAAATAGGCCAGGCACAGAAAGAAAAATATTCCATGATCTCATTTATACATGGAATCTATAAGAGCAGAACTCAGAAGCAGAGAGTAGAAGGTTGGGATAATGTGATATTGGGGAGATATTTGTGAGAAAACACAACCTTTTTATTACACAGGAGGGATAAGTTCAAAAGATCCATTGTACAACATGGTGACTATGACTAATAATAACCATGTATTTTATACTTGATAATTGCTGAGATAGTAGACTTTTTATTCTCACTCCCAAAAATAATTGAGGTAGTATATATGTTAAGTAGCTTGATTTAACCATTTCATTTCACAACGCATCCATATTTAAAACATCATATCGAACACCATAAAAATATACAACTTTAATTTTGACCATTAATTGTTTTTAATTAAAAATATATCAAGAAATTTTTTTTCTGTTTCTTTTGGATCTGGACTCTATGAAAATATATACAGCTGGGTTTTCAACTCTGTCCAGATCTTAGTAAATCAGAATTGATTAAGGGAATCAGAGATGAGTAAAGTAGTTTAAGAATCTTATATGATCACTGCACTGAGATTAAATTCTTTCCAGTAAAGCAGAACTCACTTCCAAGTTCATCATCAAAAGAATAGTAAATATAGAAATGAAACAGATGGAGATCAAAATATTAACTTTATTTTCTAAGCTGAATTGAAGGACGTGGCTTATATCTAGGCCAAATGGAATCTCACATATTTCAGTGCTGCCCCTTCCCCTGAAAATGTACTTATTCCCTCAATCACAGTACGAATTAGCAACCTGGAGGCCTTCTCAGTAGGGCCAGCTGTGTCCCAGGAGGCGAAGGTGTGCATGGGAAGAAACTAAATCCACACACCCAAGCTATACACACACAAGCTCTTCTTCCCATCTTGCCCTGACTCAGTCACCCCTTCCTCTCACTACAAGACTGAATGAGAGACGACATTGGAAGAGATGCCAGAATTAAAAATGTCTCATGTTTTGGTCTTCAGGAGCCCTGTAGTTCCCTCTCTTTTACTGAAATTTAAAGAGTAATGGTTATTTCCCCAATACTCTATCATCATCTTCTTTGTTAAGAGTTCTTGAGGAGGAGAGACCAGATATGATGCACCCTCATAGCTAGTTTCTTTTCTTTTTCTTTTCTTTTTTTTTTTTTTTTTTTTTGAGACAGAGTCTCGCTCTGTCACCCAGGCTGGAGTGCAATGGCTTGATCTTGGCTCACTGCAAGCTCTGCCTCCTGGGTTACACCATTCTCCTGCCTCAGCCTCCCGAGTAGCTGGGACTACAGGCACCCACCACAACACCAGGCTAATTTTTTGTATTTTTAGTAGAGACGGGGTTTCAACATGTTAGCCAGGATGGTCTCGATCCCCTAACCTTGTGATCCGCCCACCGCAGCCTCCCAAAGTGCTGGGATTACAGGCGTGAGCCACCATGCCTGGCGCTAGTTTCTATCCCTTAATTAAAAAGATAAACTTTGTGTCTTGTGATAATTTAAGATGTGCAGAAAAGCTAGGGTGGTAGCAGAAACAGACTCTGGTTCCTCCTCACACAGGAGTCTTCTCTTGCCAGCATTTCACGTGACCCAGGTACGCTGGCCAAAACTGAGAAACAAACACGGGTCCACTACTAGGAATGGCATTTCCGACCTGTTTTCAACCTATTTTGAAATGAAAGTTATCATGGCAAGCATCAATTTTGGTGAGAGAAGAAAGCCCGTCCCTGTCATGAATTTGGTGCAAATTCACTGAAGGCTGCAGCTTACTCTGAAGGTGAGGCCAGGGAGCTGGTGAAGCAGAAGCACAGACAGCCTGCTGCATTTGGAACCCAAATTGAAGAGGGTCCACTATTCCAAATGCAGGGTTTCTCTGTATGTGCAGGTCAATATTATTTTGACTATCAAACATTAGTATTTCTGCTTAAAGAAGCTGCTACGTATCATGAGGGAAAACTGCCTTTTCCCACAGAACCTGGTTGACACAAGCATAGCATTCTTTAAACCGTGAACCTTAACATGTCTGTAGAAATGCACAGAAGAATGCCCAGTGGCTCTGTGAGGACCATGGTGTGGATATCAAGGTATCCAATGCCTCACAGAGAAGTACAGCATAGTGGGACTCCCAGGGCCCCTCATGTTGCCACCTTAATGAATCTGACTCTTATGGTAATATGGTTTGGCTCTGTGTCCCCACCCAAATCTCATCTTGTAAGGTATCTCCCATAATTCCCATGTGTTGTGGGAGGGTCCTGGTGGGAGATGACTGAAGCACGGGGGCAGGTCTTTCCTGTGCTGTTCTCATGATAGTGAATGGGTCTCACGAGATCTGATGGTGTTAAAAATGGGAGTTTCTCTGGACAAGCTCTCTCTTGGCCTGCTGCCATCCATGTAAGATGTGACTTGCCCCTCCTTGCCTTCTGCCATGATTGTGAGGCCTCCCTGGCCACATGAAACTGTGAGTCCAATTAAACCTCTTTCTTTTGTAAATTGCCCAGTCTCAGGTATATCTTTAACAGCAGCATGAAAACAGACTAATACACACGGCAATGACTTCTTGTTTTTCTCTATAGTTTTACCTTCTAAACATATATCTAAAGTACTTATGTTCATGTTCCTAGGACTTTTATAACTTTACATAAATGAATAATCAGTAAGTTTCTTTTTCATCTGAGTTATTTTACTCAACACAATGTTTGTAAGATTCAATTTCATTATAGTTTAGTTGTACGATATCATTTTCATTGCTGTATCTTATTCCATTATAGAAACCATTCAAATTTATTTAACCACTTAACTGATTCTTTCCAGTTGGGGTTATTGCTGCTAATGTTACTCTGTGTGTCTGCATTTACGCATATACATGAGAGTAAAAGTTTTGGGTTATGAACTATTGATATCTTAAAACTTAGCAGGTACTTTCAAATCGTTTTCTAAAATGATCACAACTGCTTATACCTCACTAGCTCAGGATGAAGGACCAAGCATTTCTTATCTACTATGATACTCCTTGTGGTCAGTGTGATCCATCTTAGCCATTCTTGGTGGTATGTATTTGTAAACTTTTCAAGTGAGGTATAGCATTGATGTGGGAAGGGGCAGGGAAGTGCTGGGTAGAGAAGGGCAGGGTCCCTGGTGAGAGCTCCACCCTCGAGCTGATGCCCACAGACCTAAATGAGGACAGACATTTTTGTTTTTGCACCCAAAAGGCTGTCTTTTGGCCCACCACACCCCCGATCCTGTGCCAATACAAACCCGAGATTTTATGCTGACACAGACACAAGCAGCTTTTTATGTCTAAAAAATGACAAGTTTCTGCCAGGTTTAAAAAGAACCACTAGACATAAAAGAAAAAGCCATTTATTTATTGTGCTTTTCAGCAAACTACTATCGAGTGCTTACTATTTTTTGCTGGCATACTTCCTCTCTTCTAAAGTAGGGAGAGTAAGACAGAAGGAAAGCTATAACATGGAGTAATGAGCATCAAGACAAGAGTGAATACTGTATGCTGTGAGGGGATATAGGAAGAGTCATGATGGCATTTTTACTTGGTGTCCACTTTACAGAGAAAATGTCTTCTGAGCTGGGGAGTAGTGGCCGATCAGGATAATATTAGGCTGTGGTGATGATTTCAGGTGGAGTTATCATGTCCAAAGTCTCATGAGTGACGTTATATGGTAAATTTGAAGATTGGAGGAAATTTGAACTAACCCAAAGTTTAAGTTTTAGGGTAGAGGAGTGGAAAGAGTGGAAAGTGGCAAGGTTAGCTTGAACTAGGCAGTGTTAACAGAAACCAGAAAGTAAAGAACCATGGTCTGTGCATTAAAGCATTTGGCATTGTTCCTGGAAGAACAATGTTTTATAATTAATAAACAAGCATAACTATATTTGGGGATTTACATTTTTGCTAGCAAAAGGCAAGTTTTCTGGCTCTGAACTCCAACAATACTTTCCATATATATACAATTATATTCATAAGTATTTATATATATTTATATATGTAAAATGCTTATATATGTCTTATTTCTGAGAGTAAGTATAAACCTTAGAATAGGTTTTTAATGACTTGATGTTGAACTTTCCTCAGTGCTTTTTCTGTATCAATTCATATAATCATGTGATTTTTCTTTTTCAAGTTGTTTTTATGGTGGACTACACTGGTTGATTTAAAAATATTGAAGTAGTTTTGAATTGTCAGGATAAAGTCCATTTGGTCATGGTACAGTATTTGTTTTGTATATAATGAGAATTAGAATTGATCTCCCAATTTTATATTGAAGATTTGCTCATTACAATATTGTTTTTCTTTTTTGTACTGTCTTTGCATGGTTTTGGTAATACTAATATAAAGCGTCTGTGGGTGTTTTCTTCATCTTATCTTTCAAATAGATTGTGTAGAATTGACGTTATTTCTTCTTGAAACATTTGGTAAAATTAACCATTGAGACAATCTTGGCTTAGATAATTGGAAGGTAGTTTAAATACAATCAGATATCTCTAATAATTACAGAACTGTTTTCGTTATCTAATTTTTCTTGTGTAAGTTTTGACAACCTATGTTTTCGAGAAATCGGTCAATTTCTTCTAAGTGGTACAATCCGCATTCGTAGACTTTTTTTTTTTTACAGCTTCTTTTCGTGAATTTTTAAGGTACAATATAGTTATTTCCTTTTATAATGTTTGTATTGGTAATTTGCTTATTTTTTCTATCTCTCTTTTTTCATTACTCTTGTTATAGTTTTATAAACTTTATAATTCTTTTCAAAGGACCAGCTTTTGGTTTGCTTAATTTTCTCTATTTTCTCTTCTCTGATCTCTATTATATTCTTCCATGTAAATTACTTAGTTTTAGTTTGTTAATCTTTCTCTAGTTCTCTAAGGTAGAAGCATAGATGACTGGCTTGAGTCTTCTCTTCTCGTATGAGCATATATTGTGAAGTTGCTCTAAGCACTGTTTTAATTTCACTGTATAAAGTATATGTTTTATTTTAATGTGTGTTCATTTTGAAGTATTTTTACATAATTTCCAGTTTTAATAATATAGAAGCAAGCTGGCTTCACTCCCTGACACAGAAAATAAATAAATAACCAGTGTTGATACTATCACCGGAAATATCCCAGAAGTTACATGAGGATGAGACAGTTCCCAGGACCACAAAGAAGTTAAATATTCTGAACGGATTAAAAGGTATAGTACTTCCCTGTCTGCAATGCCCTCCTCCCTGATTTTCTTTGTATCGAGTGTGAGAAAACTCTCCCTGACCAACTCATGATTTTTACACTGGAAATGTAAGATTGAGGTGGACAACCAGCTTCCCCAGAATCTTGGATTTCCTAGCAGGAGACCTGTCTCTGCCTCAATGCACCAGAGGTATCGTGAGTGCCTGAAGGGAAAAACATCTCTGAGGACAGGAACAGACAAAGGGGAAAGACAGAACTACCATTCTCACTCCTGAAGAGTTTGTTCTCTAAATCAGTAAAAGGAGAGGCCAAATTAGAGTGACTTTTTAATAGCATCACACTGTAGGAGAAATGTTCCACAGCTCCACTAAGCACAAACCTCCACACTCCTATCCTTCCAGGATATCCCTTTGGGGACCCAATAACAGTCATCTCTCAGATGATTGACTAGAAACAAGACAAACCTGGGATGAAGGCACCACCTAGTGCTGAAAAGAAGGCAAGAACCTAATGGGGGAAAAATTAACTGGTAAACTACAGGGACTCTCTCAACAAATACATCCAATCCAAATCAAAGACCAGGTGGACAAAGAAGACTGGGATGAATAATTAATCCTTCAATGAAATACATAGAAGTATACTCACAAGAAACAACAGCAAACAGAGAACCATGACCACCTCAGACAAAGCAGGGAACAGATGACTGACACTAAAAAGATAATGATATGTGAGCACTCTGTGCAAGAATTCAAAATAGCAGTTTTAAGGAAGCTCAGTGATCTCCAAGATAATACAGATAAGTAGTTCAGAAATGTATCTGAGAAAATTGAGAAAGAGATTGAAATATTTTTAGCAATCAAAGAGAGATCTTGGATCTGAGAAATACATTCACTGAACCAAAAATTTCATTAGAGGCTCTCAACAGCAGAATGGATCAAGCAGAGGAAAGAATTAGTGAACAAAAAGACAAACTATTTGAAAAGAAACAGAGAGGAAAAAGAACAAAAGAATGGAAAAGAATGAGATAACCTATAAGATATAAAAATTACCTCATACAAAACAAATCTAAACATTATTAGTCTTCAAGAGGTACTTGAGCAAAAGCAAGGGTTAGAAAGCTTATTTAGAGAAATAATAATAGTAAACTTTCCAGAATGAGAGAAAGATCTAAGTATATACGTGCAGGGAGGTCAGAGAACACTAAAAAGATTCAACACTAAAAAGATTCAACCCTAAGAACACTACCCCCAAGGCATATAATAAACTCTTGAAAGCCAAGGATAAAGAGAGGAACATAAAAGCAGCAGGAAAAGGAGACAAATAACACTCAAAGGAGCAACAGTTTAGCCACAGCTTTACAAAATAAAACCATACAGACCAGGAGACAGTAGGAAGACATATTTAAAATGCTAAAAGAAAGATACCACCATCAAATTATATTGTGTTCAGCAAAGCCATTCTTCAAACATAAGAGAGAGATAAAGTCTTTTCAAACAACAACAAAAACAACAACAACAACAAACGGGATAATTCACCATGACTAGACTTTTCTTACAATAAATACTAAAGGAAGTTCTTCATCAAGAAAAAAAAAACAACCAAACAAACAAAACGTGCAAAAACAAAAAACCCGGATATAAAATTCATTGGTAAATGTACATACATAGACAGACCTAGAAAACTCTAATATTGTAATCGTGGTGTGAAGTCTGTTCATAACTCTAGGATAAAGTCTGGAAAACATATCTATAAAAGTAATAGCTATAACAACCTGATAAGAGATAATCAATATAAATAAGTACTTTGAGAAAGCTAAAGCTTAAAGTGTGGGGGATGAAGTTAAAGGGTAGAGGTTTATATTTTTAAGCTTTTTATTTGTTTTTATTGTTTTTATTTTGATCTTTGATAATTTATCATCTATGATGGTTAATACTGAGTGTCAACTTCATTGAATTGAAGGATACAAGGCGTTGATCCTGAGTGTGTCTGTGAGGGTTTTGCCAAAGGAGATTAACGTTTGAATCAGTGGGCAGGCAAAGGCGGACCCCCCTTAATTTGGGTGGGCACAATCTCATTGGCTGCCAACATGACTAGAATACAAGCAAGCAGAAAAATGTGAAAAAAGAGACTGGCCTCATCTTCCAGCCTGCATCTTTCTCCTGTGCTGGATGGTTCCTGCTCTGGAACACCAGATTCCGAGTTCTTCAGTTTTCAAACTCAGGCTGGCTCTCCTTGCTCCTCAGTCTGCAAATGGCCTATTGTGGAAACTTGTGAGTTAATACTTAACAAACTCATATATATATATATATGAGTTATATAATATATAACTATTATATTAATTCTATCCTTCTAGGGAACCCTAATACATCATCTTTTAAAAATAACTTGTTATTTGTATAAAATGTTTTCTGTAAGCCTCATGATAACCACAATGCAGAAACCTAAAATAGATACACTGAAAATAAAAAGCAACATATTAAAACATACTAAAATAACATAACCACAAAGGGAAACACTAAGAAAAGTAGAAATGATTTACAAAACAATCAGCAAAGAAGCAACAAAATAGCATTACGTTACCACTTATCCATAATAACACTAAATGTAAATGGACTAAATGATCCAGTTAAAAGACATTGAGTAGCTGAATGGAGACAAGAGACAACTAGATGCTGCCTACAATAAACCTGCTTCATCTTTAAAGACACATTAAAGTGAAGTGACAAAAAGAAAAAATCATGAAAATGGAAACCAATAAAGACTCAGTGTAGCTATATTTATATCAGAAAAAATAGACTGCAAGTCAAAGACTTCAAAAAGTACCAAAGAAGGTCACTACATAATAACAAACATGTCAATTCCGGAAGAGTATATAACAATTATAAATATCTATTCCCCCAATCCCAGAGTACCCAAGTATATAGAGCAAACATTAATAGACCTAAAGGGAGAGATAAACTGCAATACAAAAATAATTGAGAACTTCAACACCTTCCTCTCAGTAATGAACAAAATATATATGATCATTTCACTAAATGATGTGAAAGCATGCTATAAAATTTGACATACCCTTATGGTAGAAATCCTCAACACACTGGGTATAGAAGAACATACCTGAAAATAATAAACTTCATATATGACAGACTCACAGCTAACATCACACTGAATGTGAATGTGAATAAAATTAAAGATGTTCCTCTAAGATCTTAACAAGATGGGGATGCTCATATTCAACATAATAAAAACTAATACTGGAAGTCTTAGCCAGAGCAATCAGAAAAGAAAAAGAAATAATTACCTCTAAATTGGAAAGGAAGGAGTCATATTAGCTTTATTCACAGACAGTATAATTTTTTATTTAGAAAACCCTAAGGACTCTGCTGAAAAACTTTTAAAACTGAAACATGGATTCAGTAAAATTGCAGAATACAAAATTAACATTAAACAATGAGTAGCATTTATATAAACCAACAGGAAACAATCTGAAAAAAATCAAGAAAGCAATGCCATTTACAACAGCTACAAAGAATATAAAATACCCAGGAATTAATTTAACCAAAGAAGTGAAAGATCTATACAAAATAACTGTAAAACATTGATGAAACAATTTAAAGAGAACCCAAACTTGAAAATATATTTCATGCTGGTGGGTTGGAAGAATTAATATTGTTAAATTGAATATTACCCAAAGCAATTTACAGATTTAATGGAATTTTTATAAAAAATACTAATGATACTCTTCACAGAAACAGGAAAAAATATTCTAAAATGTATATGGAATCACAAAAAGTTCTGAATAGCTAAAGCAATCCTGAGAAAAAAAACAAAGCAGGAGGCATCACACAATCTGTCGTAAAAATACACTACGGCGGCCAGGCGCAGTGGCTCACTGCCTGTAATCCCAGCACTTTGGGAGGCCAACGCAGGTGGATCATGAGGTCAGGAGATCGAGACCATCCTGGCTAACATGGTGAAACCCCGTCTTTACTAAAAATACAAAACATTAGACGAGTGTGGTGGGGGGGGCGCCTGCAGTCCCAGCTACTCGGGAAGCTGAGGCATGAGAATCCCTTGAACCGGAAAGGTGGAGGTTGCAGTGAGCAGAGATCAGCACCACTGCACTCCAGCCTGGCCAACAGCAAGACTGTCTCAAAAATAAAATAAAATAAAATACAGAAAATAAAAAACAAAAAATACACTACGGAGCTTTAATAATGAAATCAGCATTGTACCGGCAGAAATGCAAACACAGACCAACGGAATAGAATAGGTAACCCAGACATTAATCTCAACCCGTTTTTGATAAGTCACCAAGAACACACATCGGGGAAGAAACAGTCTATTCAATAAATGGTGCCAGGAAAACTGGATAACTGTATGCACAAGAATGAAACCAGATCCCTATTTCTCACCATATAATAAATCAAATCAAAATGAGTTAAAGTCTTAAATCCAAGACCTAAAACTATGAAATTACCATAAGAAAACACGGGGGAAGTGTGTGAGGACATTGATCTGGGCAAATATTTCTTGAGTAAAACATCAAAAGTTCAGGCAACCAAAACAGACATAGGATTACATAAAGCTATAAATCTTTTGCACAGTAAAGGAAACAATTAACAAAGTGAAGAGACAACCCACACAATGAGAGAAAATATTTGCAAACTACCCATCTGATAAGGGTTTAAGAATTAGAATAGATAGAATACAGAATAATACATAGAAATACACAGAATGTAGAATAAGCAGCTTTAAAAACTCAACAGCAAAAATTCAAATAGTATAATTTAAACAAGGCAAAATATCTGAATACACATTTATCAGAAGAAGATATATAAATGCCCAACAGGTATATAAAAATGTTCACCATCACTAATCATCAGAGAAATGCAAATCAAAACTTCAATTAGAAATCATCTCACCCCAGTTTAAATGGCTTTTATCAAAAAGAAAATAGTGGATGTTGGTGAAGATGTGAAGAAAAGGAACACTTGTACACTGTTGGTCAGGATGTCAATTGGTACAGGCACTATGGAAAACAGTATGCAGGCTTCTCATAAACACAAAAACTAAACTACCATATGATCTAGCAATCCCACTACTGGGTATATATCCAAAAGAAAGGAAGTTAATACATCGAGGAGATATTGGCATTCCCATGTTTATTACAGCATTATTCACAATAGCCAAAATATGGAGTCAATCCAACTGCCCATGGATCATGATTGTCAATCTATGTATATGTAATATGTAATCAATGGATGAATGGATAAAGAAAATGTGGTATATATACATATGGAATATTATTCAGCCATAAAATGTTTTAAAATCCTGTTACTTACAGCAACATGGATGGATCTAGAGGTCCTTATGTGAAGTGAAATAAGCCAAGCACAGAAAGACAAATACCACATGTTCTTACTCATGTGTGGAGGCTAAAAGGGTGGATCTCATGCAAATAGAGTAGACTTGTGTTTGCCAGGGGTCAGGAAGGGTCGGGAGGAGAGGGGATAAAAAGAGGTTGATTAATGGTTGCAAATATACAGTTAGAAGAAATAAGACCTAGTGTTCAATAGATCAAGAGGGTGAGTATTGTTAACAAAGTCTTTTGTACATTACCAAGTAGAGAATAATTCAAATGTTTCTAGAATAAAGCAAAGATAAATACCTAAGGTGATGGATATTGCAATTACCTTGATTTGATGTTTACACGAATTTATCAAAATATCACATGTAGCCCTCAAAATATGTATATTAATAAAAACATTAAAGAAATCAAAATAAACAATAAATTATTTGCCTTGAGATTTTCTCTCTTTTGCTCATTGATTTTGTAGGAGCCTATTGTTTTATGTCTAAATGTGGGTATGATTTCAATTGTTTGAAATGTGTTTGGTTTGTTTTGTGATGCAGATATGGCCTTTCTTGTTGAATACTTCACGTTCACTTGAAAAAAGTTTGTGTTATCTTTTTGTTGGGTAGATTGTTCTATAACCATCAATTAAATCCAGTTTACTGATTTAGTTTAGTTTTTCCATATCCCTGTTTTGTTTTGTTTTGTTTTTTTCTGTTTCTCGTACTGAAGGCGAAATGTTAAAATCTCAAATGTTACTCTGCATGTGTTTGTTTCTCCCTTCAATTCTATCATTTTTTTCTTTTATTGCATTTTAGGTTTCTATTATATTGTGGTTGTGTGTATATAAATTTTAAACTGTATTTCTTTTGGGGAAATTAACTGTTTATGATAGCGTAACTTATGTATCTAAAGTAATTGTCTTTACTTTGATGTCTAATTTGTCTGATATTAATATAGCCACTCTGACCTTAGTTTAATTTCTTTTTCACCTTATATTTTTAACCCTTTGACTTTTATCCTACCTTATCAGCTTATTTGAAGGTAATTTCTTATAGGTAGCAAGTAGTTGGATTATAACATCATAATCGTTGTGACCAGACGATTTACATTTAATAAATGTATACTGATACATGTCAATTTAGGTCAATCATTTTAATATTCATTTTTTAAAATTTGTTTTTCATTTATCTGGGATTTTTTTCTGTCTCTTTTTTGAATTGTTTTAACTTTTTTGTTTTAAAATTCCATTCTACTTTTGCTATTGTGATTTTTTTGCTATTTATCCTTGTATTTTGTTAGTGTTTTGTCTGATGGTTACAATACACATACATACCTTTGCACAGTCTGCTTAGAATCAATATTTTACAATTTAAAGTACATTGTAGAAATCCTGCCACCATATAGGTCCCATTACCCTATATATCACATACTTTTTAGCTGTCTCATATGTACTACATTTACATACATTGACAATCATATCAATGTTATTTTCTTCTTATTTTTGCTTTCAATCACCAAACATACTTTGGAGAATCAAATAGAAGAATAATGTATTATATTTCCCAAATTTACTATTTTCCTTACTCTTTCCTGATTCTTGCTGTCTTAACTTTCTATTTCTGTTATTTTTTCTGACTGAGAACAGTCTTCAGAAATTCTTATAATAATCTGCTGTCATTGCCAAATTTGGGGAGACTTTCATTTATTATTTTTTTAAAAACTAATTTCATTCCTCCCTTTCCCCTCCCCCTCTGAAACCCCAATGACATAAAAGTCAAATCTTTTGCTATTGTCACAAAGATTTTTTTTATTATACTTTAAGTTTTAGGGTACATGTGCACAACGTGTGGGTTTAATACATAGGTATACATGTGCCATTTTGGTTTGCTGCACCTGTTAACTCATCACTTACATTAGGTATTTCTCCTAATGCTTTCTATCCCCAGTCCCCCATCCCCTGACAGGCCCCGGGGTGTGATGTTCCCCACCTTGTGTCCAAGTGATCTCATTGTTCGGTTCCCATCTATGAGTGAGAACATGTGGTGTTTGGTTTTCTGTCTTCATGATACACACAGATTCTTAAAGCTGGTTTTATCTTTGAAATTCTTTTTCTCTGACATATCCATTAATCTATCAACTCCATTCAGTGCGTTTTCATTATAATATTGCATTTTTCTATTCTTAAAAATTTCAATTGGTTCCTCTTAACAGCTTCTTTTAAAAGCATTTTTGTTTTTGTGGATGCATTCTAATTAATATTGTTTCAGCCGTGCTCCAATTGCACTTTTGTAATTGTTGCTTTGAAGTCTTTGATTGATAATTCCAACGTTTTTGCCATTTCATTGGGGATTAACACTTGATATTATACAAGTTGAGAATCATTTTCTATAATTCTTTCCATGCTGAGCACCTTTAAATTTTATCCTGTATATTTTGGATATTACATCTAAAACTATGGGTATTGTTTAGTATTGGTATTTTTTTATTTGGTAGGCAACCAAATGGCTTAGTTTCAGCAATAGTTTTTAACCCAATATCTGCAGGTTATGATTCCAACATTGAGTTCAGTTTTCAAGCCTTTTCTGTACAATTAAGATCTTTTCCATGGGTGCATCACCCGCTGTTCCATCTGAGACATGATACGACGTCCATGGTTTAGTTCAGTTCTCAAGGTCTTTGGCCTGCTAACTACGCATGCAGACTCTTCCACAAGCAGTTCAGAGATGAGCCCAGTAGCTCATAAACGACTTCATAAGGTTGCAATCACAAGCTCCTCCAACTCTGTGATGGACGTCCAAGTACTCTCCGATTTCCCGTGGCTCCCCTTTCTGCTCTTTCAGCCCCAAAACTGAGGTTTCAGTTATCCTGCTCTGCCACACTCCCTACAACCACACTCACACATAGCTCCAAACGGTGGGAAAAGGCAAGGTAAACAGCAGAGGCCACCCCACTCTCCTGAACCCCACATCCTCTGACTGGAGAGTTTCTTATGCCATGCACACCACGGCAGGGTTCCTGGCCAAAAGGCAACTTCCCTACTCCCCATACCCATAAGGCTCCTCCTGTGTCTCTCCAAGGATGGTTACTTCCGTGCTTCAGGATGCTTTGACTCCAGGCTAGAAAACCAAGAAGAAAAGCAGAGCACTAAACCTGTACCCAGCTTGGCAGTATTTTGCATCCTGTTATTCTTCAACCCACCTGCTGCTATTACAGAGTCCTCACATAATTGTTTCAGGAATTCTTTCCAAGTTTATATGTAAATTCAGTGGAAAAGTCTGGGTGAAGTGGACCTACTCCTTTTTCCCAGAACCAGAATTTTAAATATCACTTTGGAGAAGTGTTTTCTAATTTGTGAATGCTAAGTGTGTATGTCCTGTGTCAAACACAAATCTAGCAAGTTAGAGTGACTGCAACTAACCTGTAAAAATTCTCACATAGCTACAAAGTCAAAAGCATTATTCAGCAACATTTTGCTCACATTGGCATACTGTAGGACACTGTAAATTAAATCTTATTCCTGTCACTAGAAATGAGAAAGGTAAGTAGGTCTACTTAGTTCAAATTCTCATAAAAATAAAGTCATTAGCAGAGATGTTTAAATCATATTCTTAGTTTTACTTAGTGTCACTTTTTAAATTTTCTACAGTATTTGTTCATACTTATATATCTTATTATCTCTTTATATACAATCATACATGATAAATACTTTAGAGATCTTGGTTTCATGAAAATATTTCCATTGTCTACAGAATCTACTTTCTTCCTTTAGTTAGAAAATAGAAATTGCATAAATATTGTCACTTTTTCCTTGACTTCCAGGAAATATATTGCTGAAGTTAGAACTAACTTGAAACACATAATAACCTAATATTACCCATGATTTTAGTATTTGCACCCTCCACTTATATAACGTAAATTGACATAATTAAATTTACATGGTTACATGCAAATGTATGTAAATTTAATTTTTCCTAAGTCTTTTTAAAAGGTCTACTAAATATACACAGTAAGATATAGGTACAAATAAAGCTGCCAGGAAATTTCCATTTTTCCAGTTTTTATACACAACTGTACAATGAACCAAAAAAGATCCATTCAAATGAAGACATCACATTATGTTTACTTCTAACTTTTTTTCTCATGAACATTTCAATTCAACATTTTTATCTATATTTTTCATTTAGTTTCAAATTTTGTATATATTAACATCTAAACCCATTATACTTTCTTTTCTTGAGACAGGTTCTCACTCTGTTACTCAGGCTGAAGTGCAGTGGTGCAATTATGGCTCACTATAAAACCTTGAATTTCTGGTCTTGGGTGCTCCTCCTGCCTCCCTGAGTAGCTGGGAGTACAGGCCCAAGGCAGCAAGCCTGCCTAACTTTTTTATTTTTTATAGTGACTAGAGTATCACTATGTTGCCAAGGCTGGTCTCAAACTCCTGGCCTCAAGCAGTCCTCCTACCACTGCCTCTCAAAGAGCTGAGATTACAGATGTGAGCCACTGCACCCAGCCTTCATTATACTTTTTATCACACTGCTTGTTTATTTAAAAGCTGAAACACAGAGCTCTCACAATTCATAGAGTCATGTAGTCTCCTTGAGAATACATATACAATTTTGGAAAAGCATAGAAAAAATCCAAAGATCTCCTAATTAGTCCCCCAGAGAATCATTAGAATAAACAAAAGTATTGAAATTTAATCTCACAGGTATCGTTTAACAGAATCCTAATAAAGTGTTATATATTTTTCAATACTATTTTAAAGTGAACACAGATGAGTTATTTGCGTTATAATCAGGGGATCAGCACGAGCAGGATGTTTAAATAAACATTATATCAAAATGAATCGCATTCTCACAGGGTGGCTACCCCAACTCTGTTCTGATTATGTTTACTTTTCCTCTCTTTTTGGGTCTTATTTGTTAAATTTCCACTCTGTACAACGACACATTTCCACTTTTATTTTTAAAAGCAAAGTCCAGTTTAAGCAACCTGCAGTGGAAATTTGATAATCAATTATTTACATTTTTAACCTATTCTCTAGCAAAGTCTCTGATGGCAAGCAAAAGCAGTCAATCTCTAAAATGTCAGCTTCTATTCCTACCATTTCCTTAAATATAGAGACCATTTATGAGAACTAGGGAGGGAATTGGGAATGTGGGTGTGTGTACTGTGTGTGAGGTTGGTGGGAGGACCTGGGGTTGCTGAAACGGCACAGATAATTGGTCCACTCCATAGACTTCCTTTATCAGTGGAGATGTTGCTGTCTAAATTGATCCACGGTTTCCATGACAGCCAATCTAGATAATTTGTGTCTTCCACAGCAAGGATTTTGGGATCAAATTATTTAAAAAATTACCTAGTTTTCTATTCCAAAGTTATCACCTCACATACTAGTTGTTAGAAAGTGGATATTGCTTCTTTATGAAAAAATATTGAAAATGCTTTCCCACAGAAATATTAGCATGTCAAATTTTATGCACACATACTCCTCAGAGATTTTTTTTCAAACCACATCTGCACAGAATTGAATGTTAAAGTGAGTGTTTTGTTGCTGAAGCTTTTTACAAAGGTAGACAATGTTTATTATTTGTAAAGAGAATAAAGCAGGCAAACTATACAGAAATACTGCAATGGAAGGCATCTCTAATAATTTTGGCATTTCCTTATACATTTCCATGGCTACTTTATGAATCATTATCCCTGTACATGAGATCAAACCAGGCTGCTTCCAGCTCATCTAAACTCCTATGAGTTGTACTTCATTATCCTATTCAGAAAAATAATCACATAGTTAATTAGAATGTTAGGTGGTCACATGAGCCTGAACATTCTAAATATTATTATTATTTCTAAGTATTTTATGTCATCGAATGCATTTAGGACATATAGGACATGCATTCTGCAAAATAATTTACAAGGAGACTGTCTAAGACAAAATACTGCACCTTAAACACATGTCTTACCAGGAGTTCTTCTATATAGTATAAGTCAAAGTTTTGTTAAAACAACAATCTGCATGTTTCAGAACAAGTCTGGAAAACTGTGGGAAGAGCAATCTGGCTACTGCTGCATTTACATGTGTGGTCATATAACCTGCAGGAAATAGACTATTAATATGCACGTGTTTGTTCTTAGATCTCAGACCTTTGGCAAAAGAGACAGGCGCATTTGAATGCAGTTTTCTGTGTATCACTCAGATTTTCTTCAGTATCTGATATCTGGTGTGATGCATGAGTCCTACAGCAAGAAAATTGCAAGAAGCCCGAAAGAACATGTGAAAACACAAACAACACAAATATAGATAAAAACCCAACAAAACAATGAAATAAAAAATCTAAATGATTACCAAAAGGAAGAAAAAAGAAAAAAGAACAGATGGAAGATATAATTAAAAATAGAAATATGGTAGATTTAAATGTAGCCACATTGAATATTATCCAAATGTAATGGGAATAAATACCTCAACTGAAAGAGATGGTTATTTGGAAAATACAGACAGACTCAACTGCGTGCTCCTCACCAGAAATGCACTACACCATCAACATACAAATAGCTTAAACAAACCAGATGAAAAAAGATGCAAAACACTAACAGCCCTTATAAGAGAAAGTCAAAATGGCTGTCTAAATATTTCACAAAATTGTTTTCAGAGCAAATCATTTTTCAGAGGTATAGAATCTCATTTCATAATGGTAAACGTACCAGTTCATTAAGAGAAAATAATATTCCTAAACATTTATAAACCTAGTAACAGACTTTCAAAATCCATGAAGCAAAAACCAATATAGATAAGTACAAATATGTCATCAAAGATTTCCATAACTTCTCTCAACTACTGATAGAACGTTTAGTCAGAAAATCTGTAAAAATATAGATGGCTAAAATAACTCTGTCAACTAACTTGAGCTAATGTCATAAGATATCCCACTTAACAATATCAAAATATAAACATCTTTTTCATGTTCACATGAGGTATATACGAAATTAGATGATTTCCTGAGCTATTAAAAAATCTCAGTTAATTTAAAACCATTTAATTTACACAAAATATATTCTCTGAGCACATTTGATTAACTTTGAATTAAAAAACAGAATGCTATCTCATTTTTCTCAGAGTTTAGAAAATAAATAACACACTGATAAATGACCTTATGAGTTAACAACAACAACAACAACAAAAATCAAAGGGACTACTAGAAAGTATTCTGAATTGAATAAAAGTGAAAACATAATGTATCACTTTTTTTTGTTTGTTTATGGCATGCTGCTAAGGCAGTATTTAGAGGGATATTTATAACAGCAAATGGCTACTTCAGAATAAAGAAACATGGCAAAGCTCATGCTCCACCTGAAGAACCTAGAAAAAAAAACAAAAAACAAAACTTAAACCAGAAGCAAGTGAAATAAAGAAAATATAATAATAAAGGTTACAGCAGAAATCAGTAAGATTGAAAACAGGAAAGCAAAAGAGAAAATCAATGAAAAACATTGACTCATTGAAATGATCATTGTAATTAAAAAGCTTGTAGCAAGACTGATATGAATAAAGGAAGAAAAATACACATTACCAATATCAGGAACTGAAGAAATAATGTTAATGCCTATTATATAAACAAAGAATAAATGAGTGATATTAACAACTTTTTTCAATGTAATAACTTGAATGAAATGAACAATTAGAAAAAACTACTGAAATTTGTTCAAGAAAGAAATAGAAAAATGATTACCTCATATCTATTAAAT
Organism: Rhinopithecus roxellana; assembly: GCF_007565055.1. Lineage (NCBI taxonomy): Eukaryota > Metazoa > Chordata > Mammalia > Primates > Cercopithecidae > Rhinopithecus > Rhinopithecus roxellana. The sequence continues at coordinate 52,025,290 of NC_044565.1, read as the reverse complement.
ACATTGATTTGAATGTGTACTTTTAAACCTTCCTATGAAGAAAACTACATGCACACATGACATCAATGTTAGTTTTATCCATACTTCAGGAAGAAATAATACCAATCTACACAAATACTTCCAGAAAATTAAAGAAGCAGGAATACTTCTCCATACATTCTATAAGGTTAGCATTACCCTAATGCCAAAACAGCCAAAGAAAAAGTACAAGGAAGGTAAAAAACAATATAAAATTGGAAATCAAAATACCTCATGGACAATAATGCAATAATTATAAACTAAACTTGAGCAAATCAAGTTTATAAATAACAAATAATAATTTTATAAATAACAAAATAATAAATAAAAGAAGAAAACATCATTACCAAGTGGGATTTATTCCTAGAAAGCATAGTTGGTTTCCCATTCTTAAATCATCATATAAAATCTACTACATTCACAAAATAAAACAGAAAAAAAAAATCCACAATGCTCTCTTTAGACACAGAACAAATACAGTAATAAAATCCAATATCTGTTCCAGATAAACTCTCAGCACTGAGAATAGATGGGAACTTCTTCAACTTGATACATGGCACTTATTAAAATCTTAAAGCTAACCAGATATTTAATGTTCTAAAGCTGAATGTTTTCCCCAAGCTCAGGAACAAACCAAGAATATTCTGTATCATGACTTCCATTCAAAACATTGTACTGGAGGTTGTATGTAGCAAGAACAATAAAGTAAGAAAAAGAAAAGGAATACAGATTGAACGTAAAAAAAGTAAAGCTCTCTTTCTTGAAGATAAACCTGATTATCTGTTTAAAATCAAATGGTCCATAATTGGTAGAACCAGGACTCTCACCCAGGTCTATTGGACTATGCAGGCCATTCAGACATACAACAGCTATGCAGTGTCACTAAAATAGTACACTTCACTAAGATTTGATAATTAAAATATGTAAGTGTAATGACATGATCCACATAAGTATAAAAGACAAAATCGTTGTCAAAGAAGACCTGACAAAGGATTAAATGTATGAAATATTTAGCTAAATAAAGGTTGCTATTCATTGCCCAGTTTAAATGTAGAGCGATTTTTAATAAAATGACTTCGTTTTGACTCAATTTTTAAACTGTCTTTTAAAAAATTAAGGCATAGTTAGCTTCAACCTATAAAAAGCTTGGAAATAATCACTCTATTACAAGAAGAAAAAAACACTGAACAAACTGAAAACTGATAGGTTTTCAGGTTCTCGGACTCATGAGAGAAATGAGATCAGAGCAGACAGTGTATTAGTCCATTTTTACACCGCTATAAAGAATTGCCCGAGGCCGGGCGCGGTGGCTCAAGCCTGTAATCCCAGCACTTTGGGAGGCTGAGACGGGCGGATCACGAGGTCAGGAGATCGAGACCATCCTGGCTAACACAGTGAAACCTCGTCTCTCCTAAAAATACAAAAAACTAGCCGGGCGCGGTGGCGGGCGCCTGTAGTCCCAGCTACTCGGGAGGCTGAGGCAGGAGAATGGCGTGAACCCAGGAGGCGGGGCTTGCAGTGAGCTGAGATCTGGCCACTGCACTCCAGCCTGGGTGACAGAGCCAGACTCCGTCTCAAAAAAAAAAAAAAAAGAATTGCCCGAGACTGGGTAATTTAGAAAGGAAAGGGGTTTCACACAGCTGGGTGGTCTCAGGAAACTTCCAATCATGGAGGAAGGTGAAGGGCAAGTAAGGCACCTTCTTCACAAAGCGGCAGGAGAGAGAATGAATGCAGGAGGAACTACCAAACACATAAAACCATCAGACCCTGTGAGAACTCACTATCACAAGAACAGCATGGGGGAAAAGCACTCACATGATTCAATTACTTCCACCTGGTCTCTCCTTGACACATGAGGATGACAGGGATTCTGGAGATTATAGTTCAAGAAGAGATTTTGGGAGGGGACACAGCCCTACCATGTAAGACAGTAACCCTGAAATCTGGACAGATGTGAATACAGAGAATTCCAGCCGAGAGCGCCGATCATATGCCGGAGTTGCTGAAGCCATGAACTGATGGCAACATCACTATGGTAATTGTGAACTTTCTGGAGGCTGAGTGTGGACTACCTTGAGAGTGGAGGCTCCTGTCTTAGAAGAACATGAACATTTTCATGGACTTTACTTCCAGGAACCCCACCAAGTTCTCCTGGTAAAAGCATAAGAAGAACCCTCTCCTGTTTCTGGCAAGAAGGGAAAAGCAAACTTTCTGAAATGCTCTTAGAGCATTATCTGTAATGAAGGCACAGTATCCAAGGAAAAGGCATTGCCAGATACTTACAAACCTAGGGAAGTGCAGTTATCCAACTCCAGCCTTTCTGTCTCAGCAAAGCAGAAGGTGGAGAGGTTAAGAAAAACCTCAACTTCACAGTGCAGGGACATGGGCAGCTAACAGACAGATGTAATTGTAAGATAGCGGCATGCTTCAACCACCCCCACTTCTGCCACTCCACGCACACATACCATCATACCAGGTCAACAAGGCACCAATCAAATCAAGTGTATCATGGATACTATTTAAAAAACAATTTTTAGAGAAACGAGGCAAGAGTGGAGACAAAAACAAGGAAAGTAGAGGAAACTGATGCCTTAGCACCTACAGCTGTCATGAGCATTAAACACAGCCCAGTTTCTAGCAGATTACCAAAAAAGTTCACTCTAAAGGCCTATTTACCTTAGTTTCTATCACCAGATACATCACATGTCTGGATTTCAACAGAAAAATGATCAAATAAACGCACATTGAATGTATATTAAAAGGCAAGAAAACCCGCAGTCTAAGGAGACAAAGCAAGCATCAAAATCAGACTCAGATACAACAGAGATGTGGGAATTGTCCGTGTGTAGTGAAGAAACTGGCCTTGTCCAAAGAGAGCTGACCTTTTTCTCCCGTAGCTGGGAGCTTTCGGAACTTCTCAATCACTGGAAATTCTAAGTGAGGGAATTGTCATTGTTGTTCATGGCAGGCCCCTCAGAGCACACCTGATAGTCAGTATCACTGTTGAGACTCATGCTGGGTCCGTCAGATCGTGTAGTGTGAATTTGACCTTTGGGAGAGGGTGGGTGAAAAGCCCGGTGGGCAATTCTCCATGCCTATGTGTAGTGTCACACAAAGATGGCAGGGAGGGAGAGAGTGTGTCCTGAAGATGATGAAAGCTTTGCACTAAGGGACCCTCCTAGACTCGACTCTATGCATTTCTTCCTTTGTCTTGTTTAAATTTGTGTCTCTGCTCTGTATTAAACTTTATCTGTGAGTATAGTAGCTTTCAACGAATTCTGTGAGTCTTTCTAATAAACTATTGTAGTGGAAGATGATTTGGGGAAATCTCTAACATTGCAGCTAGTGTTCAAAGTGAGAGTAGTCACCTGTGGACTCTTCCCTCTCAATTGGAAGTTGGATCCTCACTCCTTGCAGCTGGGGTTAGAAGTATTGGCCAGTGCTGCCTTTCTGGAAGACTATGCCCTTTACTGAACAGTCTGGCCAACTCTGGGCAATCTCTAGGGAATCTGAAAATCACTATGATAAATATTTTAAGAGCTAATGCAAAAAAATAGACAACTTCCAAGAGCAACAGGCAAGACACCTGCATAAGACATGAACCGGAATAGTGTTAACGGGATGTACACAATTGTTTAGTTAGAAATCTATCTATCTATCTATCTATCTATCTATCTATCTATCTATCTATCTATCTATCTATCTATCTATCTATCTGCCTACCTACTTATCTATATCATCTATCGGGGAAACACTAATATAGTTTTATAAGGAAGTATAATTGATATACTGAGAGAGGAGAAATAATTAAATCATATAAAATGTTCAATTACAATGAGGGAAGGCATAAAATGAGGGGAAGATTAAAAGAAAAGAAAAAAGAACAGTTGCAATAAATTGAATACAGTTACAAAATGGCAGCTGTTACTCCCACTACTGTGTATCAACAAAATCATTTTAAGTAGAAGTGGTTCAAATATATCAATTAAAAACAGAGATTATCAGAACAGACATAAATACTTGATCCAGCTCCATATTATCTGTGAGAAATCAATTTTAAATATAAAGACACAGGTAGATTAAACGGAAAGAGTGGAAAAAAATATACATATATTATGCCACATCTAATCATAAGAATACTGGAATGACCATACTAACTTGAGATAAAATAGATAGTATAACAACAAAAATTACAGGAATGAAAAACTTTAATGACAAAAAGGTCATTTCTCCAATAAGATATTTCAACCCGGCCGGGCGCGGTGGCTCAAGCCTGTAATCCCAGCACTTTGGGAGGCTGAGACGGGCGGATCACGAGGTCAGGAGATCAAGACCATCCTGGCTAACACGGTGAAACCCCGTCTCTACTAAAAAATACAAAAAACTAGCCGGGCGAGGTGGCGGGCACCTGTAGTCCCAGCTACTCGGAGGCTGAGACAGGAGAATGGCGTGAACCCGGGGGCGGAGCTTGCAGTGAGCTGAGATCCGGCCACTGCACTCCAGCCTGGGCGACAGAGCGAGACTCCATCTCAAAAAAAAAAAAAAAAAAAAAAGATATTTCAACCCTTAGTTTATATTCATCTAAAAAACGAGAATTAAAGTGTGTGAGACAAAAGTGATAGCTGCTAGAGGAAATGAATGAATTCATTTTTATATTTGAAGACTTCAACACTCTTTTTCAGTAACTGATACCTGCAGTGGACAGAAAATCCATAAGGATTTAGTTGAACTGACAACATTCTTAATCAACTTGACCTAATTGACATATAAAACACTTCATTCAAGAAGAGCAGAATGCACTTTCTGCTCAAGCTCACATGGGACATTTACCAGCAGCGCTAACACTGGGCCTTAAAAAACACCCTACTAAATTTATAGGAATAGAAATTATAGAAAATAATAATTTTTTGAAATTAGCCTGGAAATCACCCACAGAAAGATAATTGGAAAATCCCAAATACTAGATGGTTAAACAAAGTGACTTCTAAATAACACACATGTCAAAGAAAAAGTCTCTAGACTTTTTTAACTGAACCACAATAAAAATGAAATAACAACACAAACATTTGTTGTACGCAGTGAAAGTAGTGATTGCAGTAAAATGTACAGCACTGAATGTACATATTAGAAAAGAAAAATATCAAATCATTACTAATCTTAGCTTCCATTTTGGAAAACTGGAGGAAGAAGACCAATTAAAGACTAAAGCAAGTGGAAAAAAACAAATAATAAAATTTAGAGAAGAAATCAATAGAACCAAGAACAGGAAATGGAGAAAAATCAACGAAACCAAAAACTTGTTCTTTCGAAAAATCAATCAAATAGATAGACCTCCAGCCAAGCAAAACAAGAAAAAAAAAAAGATACTACAAATTGTTAATATCAGAAAAGTAAAAAGGGGAAATCACTAATGATTTCTTGGATATTAAGAAGATAATAACATACTATTATGAATAACTCTATGAAAACAATTTTGATCACTTCAATGAAATGGATCTCTACAACAAATGGTGCTAGAATAATTGGATGTCTATGAGCATCCTGCCATCCCACCAAACTAGATCCAGACCTTACACCTTTCAGAAAAATCAACTCGATCATACACCTGTATGTAAAATGTAAAACTATGAAATTTCTAGGATTAAAAAAAAGACAATCTTAAATTTGGTGATAACTTTAAGATACAATACCAAGAGCACAACATAATCTATAAAAGAAAATACCGACAAATTTGACTTTGCTAAAATCTTTTTAAAAAAGAAAATACTTCTGCTCTGTCAAAAAAAAGTGTTAAGATAAAAAAAAAAAATAAAGATAAGCCACAGAGTGGGAAAGTATATTTGCAAAAACTATGTGTGACAAATGATTATATCCAAAATACAGTTGACCCTTAAACAACTCAGATTTGAGCTATACAGGTTCACTTATACAAAAAAAATTTTCAAAGAGCATTTTGGAAAATTGGTTAGAGATTTGTGACAATTTGAAATAAACTACTAGATGAACAATGTAACCTAGAAATATTGAAAAAAATTAAGACAAATTTAAGCATGTAATGAATACATAAAATATATATAAATACTAGTCTATTTTATCATTTACTACCATAAAATGTACATAAATCAGTTATTCAGAGTTAAAATTTGTGAAAATGTACACATACACAGATTGTACATGACACCATTAACCGTTGAAAGAAATGTAAACAAATGTAAAGATGCAATATTAAATGTTAACTGCATAAAAGTATAGTACAAACTGCACTGCTCTCATCAATTCACAGTCATTCCTGTTGGTATCGCAATGAGTGCATATTGCATGTATCTGCTTAAAACATCTTGTAACACTCATCTTCTGCTCATGAGCAATACACCTCTCCACTAAATTGCATATGCAAGTAAAAAGTGATCTCTTGCAGTTCTTATACATTTTTCATCATGTTTAATGCAACATCTTAAACCTAAAATAACACCATGAGACCCATATGAAGTGCCACTGGTGATGCCGAAAGTGCTTTCAGAGAGCAAAGTCATGACATTACAAGAAAAAGTTTGAATTGCTTGATATGTACCATAGAATGAAGACTGCAGATGCAGAGACAGAAAGTTACAGTATCAATAAACACTGTACAGTACTGTAAATGTATTTTCTCTTTCTTATGATTTTCTTTACAACATTTTCTTTTCTCTAGCTTACCTTATTGGAAGAATACAGTGTATGACACCTACGTAAATATGTTAATTGACTATTTATTTTGTTGACAAGGCTATCAGTAGTAAAGTTTCAGGGAAGCCAAAACTTATACATGAATTTTTGACAATGCAGGGAGTTGGCACCACATCCCAGTTTTGTTCAAGGGTCAACTGTGCTCAAATAACTATTAAAACTCAACAGTAAGAAAACAACAATCTAATTAAAAATGGACAAAATATGTAAACATGTACCTCACCAAAATGCATACACGTCAACTAAGCATATAAAAATATACTCAAAATATTTATCATTAGTCAAAGTTAAAACTAAATCAAGATAACGCTCCTGAACAATTAGAGTGACTAAAATTAAAAAAAAAAAAAAAAAACAGTCCTGATGAGGATGTAGAACAACATGACTTCTTGAATGAGGATTTACTGGTAGAAATGCAAAATGGTATATCCAATTTGGAAGATTCTTGAGCAGTTTCTTACAAAGCTAAACATGCTGTTTACCATTTTATTCAAAATTGTGCTTTTAGGTATTTACCAATTGATTTGGAAACTTACGTTCACAAAAAATCTGAACACAAATGCTTATAGTGCTCTATTCCTGATAACCCAAAACAAGAAGCAGTCGAAGTGTCCTCCATTAAGTTAATGAGTAGGCAAACTTACTATATTCATACATGGAATATTATTCACCGATAAAAAGAAACTATCAAGGAAAAATAAAAACAGATATATTTATCCTTGAACTTCATATTGTCAATGAAAGAAGTCAGTTTGAAAAGGTTACATAATCTATGGTTATAGATTAACAATTTAACTATTTAACTATTCTATGGTATAGAATAACAATTCTCTGACATTCTGAAAAAGAAAAGACTGCAGACACAGTAAGCTCATGAGTGGTAATCAGATGTTCAAGGTAAGAAGAGAGGGATAATAAATAGGCGGAACATTAGGGATTTTTCAAGAGGTAAAACTATTTTATATGATTGTGTAATGGTAGATACATAATATTACACATTTGTCAAAATATACAGAACTTTATATAGTACGAAGAGTGAACCTTATTGTATACAAATTAAAAGAACAATAAAGGTTTGAGACATTCCAGGAAGAAATGCAGATTGTGATAAGAGAATCTAATGCTATTACAAACACATAAAACAATCTCAGTGAAAGAGGTGTCAGAGAAAGGTGCTGGTCTACATGACTTTGGAAATGAGTGGAATTCCTAAGAGTAATAGCAAAAGGAATGACACATCAGCACTGTATTCTAGTTGACTGAGTGGTCTCCCACAGGGGTACTGGATAACAATTCCCATACTGCTGTATCTGTCTATTACTATACACTTATTGAACAATTCAGTAAATGGATGGCAGATGGTAAGAGCTAGGTTTCTCACTGTTGCAATGTGAATTTGTAGATACACAAAGGGAGGAGAGCAGAAAGATACATGTGAGAATGGATTAAAGATGGAAATACCAGTAATAACTTGTGTTTAGATTAATATAGTTACAGATGATTATCTATGGAAACGTGTGTGTGTGTGTATGTACAGGTTAGTATATATATTTCTTTCTTTGTCCACCCTGACAAACTAAATACAACAACACTTAATTAGCAATGAGCACACCTAGTACCTAGATTTTGGCTTCTAATACCATTCTCCAATAACGACAACAAAAAAAGAGGTCTTAGAAAAAATGCCTGATTCTAAGACTGAGACAAGAAAAATATGTAAGATGAGCCTGAAGCATCTAATAGTTCCAGAAAGTATGGCGTGTTCAAAAGGAACCACTTTGATGTAAGTCAGTCAAAGGAGCACAGGAACCCGCTAAAAGTGTTCCCATGAGACAAAACTAGAACCATTTGAGCAAAAAACAAAGTACTGAATTACAACTCAAAGTATAAAATAAATATCATAATCCATACTGATACCTGTAAAATAGATAAGTGGGAAAAAGAGACGAGTCTCCCATGGAGAAGAATTACAAATAATGGATACAGTCTGTCCTCCACAAGGGAGAACATAACTCTTCACTTTTCAAGTGCAGATGACACGTAGAGTCTTCCTTCCAAAGTACAGTGTGAAAAACACAGTGGAGGGGAGAATCAGTAACTTTACAATGAGAAAACCTGACAGGCACTACATAAGGCATGTGTTCAAAGTCAACATCACCAATCATGAACCATACTGATATTATGTGTCTTTTGTGTGGTAAAAATGACACTCTCTATAATCTTCTTACCCCAGTCTCATAACCCCAGTCTAACCACGAGTAAAATAGCAGACAAATCCCAATGGAAAGAAATTTTGTGCTGTCTCTGACCTATATTTCTCACAACTGTGAAGGACGTCAAAAACATGAAAAAGCGTGAGAAACTATCCCAGCCAGAAGGAACATAAGGAGACATCCTGACTCGTTGTATTGTACTATGCTTAATGGAACTCTGGAACAGAAAAAAGACATTAGGTGAAAACTGAAGTGATCTGAATAGGCTCTGGACTTCAGTTAACAACAATCCAACAATATTATTTCATTAATTATAGGAAATGTACCATAATGCAAGATGTTAATAAAGGGGACCCTCCATGTTCGACTACATGAGAACTCTTTGTCCTACCTTCTCAGTTTTTCTATAAATCTAAAACTCTTCTAAAAATAAAGACTACTAAGAAATAATCACAAAATAGCTGCTATGGCAGCTTATTTCATCAATGTCTCACTTATTCCAACTATGTCTGAGTTTCCTTTACTTTTAAACTTCAATAATTATTACATAGGGCTTTTGGGAGGATTAAAATCTCACAGTGCAGTTCCTGGTACAAAGTAGAAGGTCAATGATTATTTCTATGCTTCCATGGTTAAAAACATTTTAGAGTTGTGGTGTTAGAATTGCCATCAAAGCCATATAGAAAAGTCAGTTTCATAAATTACACTGAGATCAAGATTTGAACCAAATGGTACTTTAAAAGCATGGTGGTATATTAATTTGATTTACATGTTTATTTTTATTATTTTCAAATATTAAATTTGCCACAATTAAAATGAATCAATGTATTTTAAAACAACTGCCTTGGAAACATTGATAGGCATCTAAATTACTACATGAGACATATTAGTAACATATATTTTGGAGTCAGGAATATATGAATTCAAATAAAACTATGCTTCTTAGTATCTTGTGCTTTTTGGCTAAGTTATTTATCTCCTCTAAGCCTCAGGGAGTTTTTAAAATCTTAAAGATAATTTTTGCAGCATTTGTGTGAAAAGTAAATGCAGTAGTGCTTGTTAGGTATTAGCACAGTCCTTGGCACATTGTAAAGCAATAATATGCTATTATTATTATTATGTTAGCTTACAGATCATATTTTTCCATTAAATATTTTAAAATTGCAAAAACATGAAATTATTATACAGTACAAGTATGTTCACTAAAGTTAAGGGTATGGCATGATTTTTTTAAAATTTTCAAAGTAGATAATAATTATTAAACCAGAACTGGACACAGGTTTTCTTTCTTTCAGACAAGTGATCTATTAAAAAATATAATTATTTATGTTTCCAAATTTTGGTAGAATAAAGGCAGACAGAACCGATATTATTTCTTTTTTATTTCTTCATGTTGCTTTTTATAAACAGCTCAGAACTTATTTTATCTCGGTGATGATATAGATGTGTGGTACACATGGTTTCTCCTTTATATATATTTTGGAATTAGTTTCCTGCAATCTCAACTTCCCTATATTCACAAAATAATAAATGAGAGAAAGAGATGTGAATACATCTGGCTTTGCAAAGCCCCTTTTCTGATAAACTCCATGTCCAATGGAACAGAATTATCACCAATCAAGGAGGCGTTTTTCTAAATTTTTAACATTTTAGCAATATTAACTCATAATCACCATTCATCAACATTAACAACTCAGAGTGCATAAATTACATTATATGCCTTATTCTGTATCTGCATAACTCTGGTGAACTGATTTCACAACTTTTGTAACACAAATCTTAAAACATTTTATAGCCAAACATAAGTAGACTTGATGTTGCACAATTTAATAGGTCTTTGTAGTAAGTAAACAGGGTGATAAGTGGTTACATATGGTAGTCCATTCAAAACTAGAACTGCTCATCCCATTTGATGTTACTCACTTTGCTTTATAATGTGTATTCTTGCTAACAATGTGTGACTGGATCTTTTTTGGTTTCAGTATTTTCACTTGGGATTAGAGCTTTCATATTTCATAGACAAATCTAAGAAAGAACTATACTGCTATCATGAAATCTTGTTCTTCCCCAGGGAAAGTCTCCCACCACTGACTCAGCCATAAAATTCACTAAACATCAGTTGTCCAAGCACTGTTGGTTAAAAATTATTTTTACATTGTATGTAAACTTGAAAATTTAAGCCAAAATGAGAGAGAGAGCGCGCGTGCGCGCGAGAGAGAAGATAATGTCTTCCAGATGACGGCTTTCTGGATGAAATCTGAAGCCTGAAGCAAGAGAAAATGTTCATTACCATTCAGATTACATGTCATTTTGATTCACACTCCCTAAGCAAGCTAATTTGGTCGGCAGCCAACCTTCTCGCAGTGTGATGACAACACAACAAGCTTCACCGCCTTCCTTTCAGCGCTAATGACTCCTTGAGTGACAGCCATGGTCTCAGAGCTCCGCGTGACCCCTCACCCTGCTGCGCCCGCAGTGTCAGAGCTGCTGCCATCCTGGGCTCCTGCTCACGGTCCTGGCAAGGACAGCCTGTGACTTCAGGAACACGCCAGCCGCCGTCACCCCACCCACCTGCATACTTACACACACACAGGCGCCCCTGGTGCTCACCTCTCAACACTGCCTGTTCTCAGGACAGTATCACCAGGATGGAATAAATTGTGGTAGCAACTGGGTGCCTCTGAGGCCCTCTCCCCTCTCCCCTCAGGGCAGGGGAGCTCACCCAGCTTCTCACCATGGACTCATGCAAGCCATGAATTCTTTGTTGTGCTATAAGCTGTTATATCAGGTTTGAATGTCACCCTTTTTAAAATTTATTTTTATTTTAAATTTTCATTTACTCTGTTTTGAAAAATACCTTTTTCTGCCGATGGGTGGACCACGAGGTCAGGAGATAGAGACCATCCTGGCTAACACGGTGAAACCCCGTCTCTACTAAAAAATACAAAAAACAAAACAACAACAAAAAAAAACTAGCTGGGCGTGGTGGCGGGCGCCTGTAGTCCAGGCTACTTGGGAGGCTGAGGCAGGAGAATGGTGTGAACCCGGGAGGCGGAGCTTGCAGTGAGCTGAAGTGAGCTGAGATCCGGCCACTGCACTCCAGCCCAGGCGGCAGAGCGAGACTCCATCTCATAAAAAAAAAAAAAAAAAAAGAAAGAAAGAAAAATACCTTTTTCAATAGATATATTTTTTCTCAAAAATCAAAATATTTTGTTGACTTGTTTGTTTTCAGATTTAAGGTAGGCACACACCCTTATCCCAAAGTCCTGCTACCTGATAGTGTTTGGAGTTATGAGAAGAGTGACCTTGGTTTCCATTCTGGAAAGGAATCTGTCAATGCATGTTTGGGGCGGGAACATAAACACTAAGATATGATGTATACAGAGTGGACATCTTGTTCGAATTCCCTGTGGTATTCCCAATGCAAGAACGCCCACACACGGGAGCACTAACGCCCACACACGGGAGCACTAACGCCCACACACGGGAGCACTAACGCCCACACACGGGAGCACTGCACAGCCACTGGATGAGGAAGCAAAAGAACGAAGGTGGCTATCTCCTTGTGAACGTGGCTATCTCATTATGAATGTGGCTGTTTCATTCCTGCCTGGGAGTTACCGCATCATTTGCAAATTCGGAAAGCATGCTTGTCGCTTGCTCTGTGACTTCTTCACTGAAGTCCTCTTCAGCCACTCACGGAGATAGGAAACTTGACTTCAAATAACGGAGTATCAAAAGGAGTTTCTACCCAGGCACTAGTTTTCTTGCCCTATAACATGCCCAGTTTGTATCTGAATTCAGTTATTCACTTAAGAGAAGGCTAAGGGTCCCAACAGCGTGGAAGTCACAGTGCTGGGATACTGGCTACACAGGCGGGCCCAGGTGAGCAGGGTAGGCCTCTAGTGTTCTGGGATTTTGCATATAAGGAAAGATATTGAAAAGCTCATTATGGTTTGAAGGTGTTAGGGCAGAGGAAGGTCTAATCTGAAATATGAGAAATTAAGTGTTGGTCAGAGAGGTAGGTGTGGAAGGCTGGAGTGGAGCCTGCCTCTTCCCAGAAGCTATTCATGGAAGACCCTCACTCCCATGACCTTGTAGGGCATCGATTTCTCTGCAATCGAATTTGAGATTCTGGGTGGCAAAGAACATGTACAAATACATGATTTACTAATGAAAATAATTCTACTCTTTTTCTATACGTCAGTGTATGTCAGTGACCTGGTATAGGAAATTAGAGGGATATGTAGTGATAGAAAGCAAAATCTACTAAGAGGGTATTGTTGGTCCAGTTTCTAAGACGTTAAGACATACTTTAGGTAAATATTCTTTTTTACTCCCACCATGGTGGTTTAGTAATTAGTTCTCTATTTTTCTTATTTTTTAAGGATGAATACATAAGAGGGGATTGAGATTGGGGAGGAGAAAATAATAGCTTTCCCATTAGAAACGTTTTTCTTTGGCCAGGTGCAATGGCTCAGGCCTGTAATCTCAGCACTTTGGGAGGCCAAGAAAGGTGGATCACTCGAGGTCAGGAGTTCAATGCCAGCCTGGCCAATATGGTGAAATTCCATCTCTACTAAAAAATACAAAAGTTAGCCAGGCATGGTGGTGCGTGCCTGCAGTCCCAGCTACTCGGCAGCCTGAGGCAGGAGAATAACTTGAACTCAGGAGGCAGAGGTTGCAGTGAGCCCAGATCATGCCACTGCACTGCAGCCTGGGTGACAGAGCGAGACTCTGTGTCAAAAAAAAAAAGAAAAGAAAAGAAAAGAAAAGAAATGTTTTTCTTTTTAGATGGAGTTTCACTCTTTTCACCCAGGCTGCAATGGCACGATCTCAGTTCACTGCAAACTCCGCTTTCCAGGTCCAAGCAATGATTCTCCTGCCTCAACCTCCCAAGTAGCTGGGATTACAGGTGCCTGCCACAATGCCCAGCTAATTTTTGTAATTTTTGTAGACACAGGGTTTCACCGTGTTGGTCAGGCTGGTCTCGAACTCCTGACCTCAGGTGATCCACCTGCCTCGGCCTCCCAAAGTGCTGGGATTACAGGCCTGAGCCACTGCGCCCAGCCTCTTTTTTTTTTTTTTTTTTCTTTTAGCTTATGAGAAAATGTGGGAAGACTAGTTTATTTGGAATCAAAATAATCACTGATCCACAATGTATTAGATTGTTTAAATTTTTATCCTTGCTAAAACTTTATATTCACACCTGTAAAATGGTAACAGCAATAATGCCTATGTATACAGATGCTTTTAGGATTACAGAAGCTGATTTGAGCACTCAGTATGTTATTGAACGCTAAAAACAATTCAGTTTTGTCTTCAAATCATGTAATGGTTCTGTCATTACATAGTTAAAGAAAGACGTATTGGAATTAAAATTAAGAATCGTTTTCCTGAATGTATATTTTATTACAATTTCCCCAAGGTGAAGCTATTTAAAAAATGTCTATGTTTTTAAGTCAAATGTTACAATACAGAGGAGAAGATCAGTGGGTGCAGAGAAGTCTGAACATTGTGGACATTAGACCTTTTAATACATCCCAAATCTTGGTGTTTTCCAAATGCATCAATAGTTTACAAGAGCTTGTGAGGGACAAGGATAATTAACTTGCAGGATAAACACATTTATTTTGGTTCAGAGCCACAACATACAAACAGCTAGCTCACGCAATGTGAAAACTTCAATTCAAGCAATGCTGCACAGGAGCACGTCTGTGGAAGTTTGACCTTAGTGCTTTTGAAGGCTTTTCTAAGACTTTTCTCTTGTATCCACTACCCTTCTAAGACGTAGCTTCAAAGGTAACCATGACATTTAACCTTCATATTCAAGGGGACGTTTCCTGTTTTATGTGTTTACTTAAACGGATGACTAGGAAGCATTTGTCTGTGCGTGTGTAGACTATGTCTAGAACCACAAAGAGAAAATTAAGATGGCTACAGGAAGAAACATGAGACTGTAGTAACGAGAATGGTCTTCAAATACAGAGAAGATAAAATGTATTCTCTAGGATTTCAAAGGGTGAATGTTAGAAAACATTCTTTTAACGTAAAGAATTACTTTAGAAAAAAGGACGGTTTCCAAAATCGAATTAGACGGTTGCAGTAGTAAGTTACAAGGTGTTATAACTCTTGGAGAGCAGACAAGCTCCCAGCTCTTGCGAAGGGCATCGAATTCTGAGTTCATGTATCAGGCAGGCAAGGATTTCAAGTGTTCTCAATCTAGTTTAAGGATGCCTTGCTCCCAGCCGCAGAGATTCCGATTCACCTGTTCTGGGTTAGGGCCTCCCTGTGTTTAGTTCTAAGCAGTGATTAGAATAAGCTTCCCAGGTCATTCTAATGTGCACTCCAGATTGAGAACACCTGTGTTAGTTGATGTCTAGAATTGTTTTTCACTGGATGACTCTGGGGCTTTTCGTGGGCACTTGCACGAACCTAGGTTAAAACAATTGAACATAGTTGGCGATCAATCTGGGCTTTCCACATGGCAAAGCAGTCCTAATGCAAAGCACTGGCATTGATTGAGAGAGTTTTAATAGAGGGTGGATTTGTGCTTTGATCATTACTGCTCTATTCAGGAGACAAGTAGCAGCGAAGTCCTCTGGTCTCTGCCTCAAATGGAGACAGAGACTGACAGTTCTGGGCCTCCCATCTTCCCCAGGAAGATGATTTTCATGGAACAGTGCCAGCAACACTGTCCCAGTGACTGTGATGGAGAAAAGGTTATGAGATGCATTCACTTACTCAGTGTACTGAAGAACTGCAGAAGCCAGAATGTATTTCATAAAAACGACCCCATTCCCAGAGCCTGGTAGCAGCAACTGGGAAACATCATTCTCAACACAGTGGGGAAATCCTGCCATTTTGCGGTGAAAGCAGGATGCGAATTTTGACATCTCCAGTGGCTGTGTGTGTTTGCTACAACCTCATTTCTCTGTAACTGTGCTTCCCAGACTTCATGACACCAGGTCTTGGCATAATCCCCACCCTCCCTGAATGTTTGCTTCAACTGAGAATTAGGCGTTTTATTTTCTAGATCCTAATTGTCACTTTTTGGATGTAAATTTGCATTAAGCTATTTCAGTGTAAATAGAATTTTGACATAATAGGAGCACCGGCAAGGACTGGCATTGCTGCTGGCACATCATTTCAAATCCATCTATCCTATACTGTGGCTTAATTTAAAGGCTGGATTACTTGAAAATGCATTTATTAAGTCTGACCTACTTTTTAAATATTTAATATTCCATTTTGGTTTTCTTGCAACGAGAGAAGCTTCAAGGTCTTCATGTTCTTGCCAATTTTTAAAGCATTGATATTGATTCAGATAATAAGACCCTGCACAGACACAGTGTACAGACTCACCGTTCCTGCACCACTTTCAAGAGTGGTATTTAAAGCAATTAGCAGCTCACAAGATCTTACTGGTACTTGGGTGTCCCCAAGGACCTGCCTGCCTTTGTCCCTTATGAAATTTCTCCTCTTTCCCTTTCTTTATGTACGTGACTGCGCTATCAATAAAAAAAAAATAACAAGCAAAGAATCCCAGATCCATAACAGGAAAAGTATCACCATCTTATCTTTCCAGAGTGGAGCCTGTTTACAGCTTAGTTGAGGCTTATTCTTTTAATCAAAAAGTATTCTGACCTGAAGAATAATAGACATACAAGGAAGAGATAAATACAAATTATTGAGAATGGGAGAGAAGTAAGCAGGGAGAATAGGAAGTATTATATGCAATGCAAATTGTGAAATGTAAGCAATATTTGTACATGTATATTGCTTATGTATATTTTGCTTAGTTCACTGTAAAAATACTAGGGTATCGTACATTGAAAACATCAATAAAAAAGAATTTAAAATAGAGATGGAATTAAGGGTGAAAAAACATAAGAAGGTAGAATTGCTTGCAGCTAGTGTTAATCCAGCACAGAAAAATACTTAGCACGTAATTTTGTCCTACATAGAGTTAAAGCTCCCCAGTAGCCAAAATAATGATAAAACATGACAATTACATTAATTAACTCTTCATAAGACTGGAGCAAACAAGTTTCTCAAAAGTGCAACTGTTTTGGATCCTAGTCTCATAGCGAGTTTCTCCAGTAGATCCACTTGAGAGGAGGATTTGTGATCTGAACGACTAACCCATCAACTTAGCAATATCGAATGTGATCAGTGTTTCACAGAGGTGAAAAATACTTTTTTACATTAGAATTCTCTAACCAGGCACAAACTCATACTTAGCTTCAGTGCTAGAAAGAAAACAAGTAGTGTTCAGTTTTGCTATGACATCTAAGATTACTTCTCCAACGCAAAAGTTAAGAGAAGGAGGCAGTGGTAGAGGTGGGGGGTTGATGTTCAATGCCTGCAGTGAAAAAATGCTGGGTGGCAGGCAGGCTGGTAGGGACATGTTTTAAAATAGCAAAGGACTTTGTTTTTATTTCCTGCAGACTTTGAAAACACCTTTGACTAGCTACGTGTGGAAAGAGAGAGTAACTCATACAAATACTTTAATAAAAGAAAATGCAATTTTCTGACATATCTTTGTCTTGAACAAAATAATTATGGAGACACATTAAGATGGACATGTTTCTAGAACTAGAACTGAGCCCTTTTGAAGAGCTTACTCTTTGTAACAGCACAAACTGTCAAAGTTATAATAGTTTTAAAGTAATGTTTTTACTATTTTTATAATGAAATAGAATTAATGCATATGTTCTCTTTTTTCATTGTTTGTAGTAGCTTTTATTCAATGATCGCAAACTGTATGTGAATTCCTGCCCCACAAAGTGTAAATGTACTCTATACAAATTAGAATTTCATTATTTTTAAAAATTTGAACAATTCTTCCTCTCATACTATTAAACTTTCAGCTGATCACAACTTTTGAGTACAATGGTGCTCTTGCCATGTTTTACTACATATCGATATTTCTTGCTCGGCGCATTGGCTGGAACTTGAGGAGCAATGTTGAATTACAATGATGATCATGTGCCCGATTGTGGATGATTTTAATAGGAATTCCTTTGTATCTCACATTAATTAGCATACTTGAAACCAGTTTGAGATATATTCCATTATTCATAGTTAGATAGCTCTCCTCCATAGCAAGTTTACTGACATCTCCTTTAATCAGGAAAATATTTTATATTTTAAAATTAATACCACTCAAAAAGAGTAGATGGATTTCCTCTTCTATTACTTAGATGAATTATGCACAGTAATTGGGAAATATGCAATAACATATTTGCAGTATTGGAGCATCTTTGTAATCTTGAAATTGTGTGTGTGTGTGTGTGTGTGTGTGTGTGTGTATTTGCATCCATGCAGGCATAGATATAAAGGTTATTTGAGTATCTGTCAGCTCTGCCTGTTTTAACGAATTACCATAGACTGAGTGGCAAGGACATTTATTTTTCATAGTTCTGGAGACTGGAGGTCTGAGATCAGGCTGACGGCAGATTTGGTTCTTGGTGAGGGTTCCTTCCTGGCTTGCAGACAAGGCCTGCTCACAATGTCCTCCCATGACGGAGAGAGACAGACAGAGGAAGCAGGGTCTCTTGAGGCTCTTAGGGAATGAACGCCATCATGAAGGCTCTGCTCTCATGACCTGATACTTCCCAGAGAACTTACCTCCACATATCATCACACTGGGAGTTAGGGAGGCAACTTATGAATTTGGGGCTTGTGGAGGGGGCGTAAACATCCAGTCCATAATAGTCTTCTTAAGATTATTGATCTTTTCCTATGCTTTGAAACTCAAAATTCTTTGAAGAATGTATAAAACTCCTAAAATATATGGACCAGAGCTTTTTTTTTTGTAGAATTATTTTTTATCTTTATTTACATTCTCCTAGTAAAATATTTTTAGAATATTTTCAAATATATTAACATAAAATTTATATGGCATATAACATTTAAAACATTTTCTTTAAAATGTGTGTCCTCTAGAATTGTGAGTTTTTTCCTGTTACTTGTTGTCAAACTTTCTTATGTGTGTGCTTTCCCAATTATTTTTATTTAATAAATAGAAAATTTGTCTGTGTCTTAAATTTATCTTTTTGTGGCATGAGCCATTCTACTTTGTTAATTTTCACTATTGTTTTTGATGTGTTTCTTCATTAGAATTTATTTCCTAGGCGTGTCTGCCGGGACAGGTGTTCTGAGGTAACATATGTGAAGCAGGTTCCCTGTGCACTGGTTACCAACTTGTCTGAGTCTGTTGAGACGGAACGCACTCAGATGCAAGGAGTTACACGAGGCAGATTTATTCCTTATAGACAGGCAGCAAGGGACAACCCAAGCCCAGGTAGGACTCAATGCAAGCTCATCCCCCATGGCACAGGAAAGCTGCCCACAGTGGACAGAGCTTCGCCTGGGCACATGCCACTTGCATTCCAGCTGAGGGCCCCTGGAAGGCAGCCCTCCCTGGGTGTACCCCAGGGGCCATGCAACTCCCTGGGCAAAGCTTTAAGGACATCCTGCTTCCAGGGGAGAGAGAAATGGAGCCCAGGTGGGCCCTATCTCAGGATATTGCATCCTGAGCACATTCTACTGTGGTTCTTAAGAATTACTAGTAAGAAAGCAGGGAGATCTGGGTTGGTCCAAGACCAACGGGAGAACTGCCTTGCAACAAGCAATTGCAAAATCTCAGTGCCTAAAGCATCAACATGCTATTTCTCGCTCCTTTTTCGGATCCATGACAGGTTGGCAGGAGCCCCTCGCTGAGAGGTCTTTACTCCGGAAACACAGCCTGGAATACTGGTGTCTCCATAGCTCTGTTATAAAGACAGCATGATTGATGACACCCTGATCCTTAGAGCTTCAAGTGTGCAATGACACACATCGCTTATATAGCAAAAGTCATGTGGCCACACCTGATTCTGGAGGCTACAAAGTGCCTCTGTCACATGCCTGGGAAGAGACCGAGAGATACATGGTGGTCAGTGTGAAGGACCAGTACCTCTCTCACATGCCTGGGAGGAGACAGAGAGATGTGTGGTGCTCAGTGTGAAGGACCAGCACAGCTACTTTTTAGTTTTAGTTTTAGTTTTTCTTCACTTGTGGGCTGCTGTTTAGTTTGATTTTTAATGTTTGTTTACACAAAAACAAATTAACACATATTCTTAGTTCATTTTTATATAGTGTTTGTTATTTTCTAATAATCTGTTCTTGTTTTGAGTCCTTTGAACTCAGTAATAAATGTAAAACTTACAAATGCAGTGGTTATATGTGTTTATTCTTTCATCCTTTGGTTTTTGGCTTGTAATTCTATAGCATGAGCTGACAACACTTGCTCCTGAGTTTGTACAATGTTTTTTATTTTTTAATTGTAGCCTTTTATGATTTTGTATCTGAATGCATTTGTCTGTGTGTGTCCATGAGGAACGGAGCATCATTAAGGCCTACATATTCCATGCGTATTCTAGGATGTTTTAAACATTCTCTTGAGATGGCAAAAAGGAAACAGAAGCCAAGGCTGTATGTATTTGTGGGGGTTGAAGGGAGAAGGGTTGAGCCAAGAGGGAAATCTTAGAGTTGGGGATCACACTGTCTTTTGCCTGCTTCCATTGTGCCATGAACTTAGTACGCATTAGTGCGCCCAAGTCGAATGTTCTAAGGGAGTACATTTTATCCTTAGGATACAATGGCAGACGTGAGGACTAGGCATCAGCCCAGTGTCGTCCATCTAGTCCATCACAGTGCTCAGTCTGCTCACTTTTTTGACGGTGTGTCCATTTCCCCCTTTCTTTTCTTCCAGTTTGGGTAAGGGAGGGAGAAACTGAGAAGACTGAGTTAGGAGACAGCTAAGTTATCAACTACTCTACTTCAGTTCCATTCTACATGTGAACCTCTCTCTTGAATTTCCCTATCCCTTTATGTTTTGTTTCATTTCTATTTTCTGGGCATTTCCTGGGTTTAATGTCTTCTTTTCCTATATTTCTTTTAATCCTAATTTCATCGGCATCCTTTGCCCTGCCTGACCTTCCGTGTTCACCGGTGCCCTGTCCCGTGCCCACGTCTTCCTCTGTACTATATCCCAAGGGAAACCTTCTTCTCCACTGCCCTCCCCATCATTAAGAAGTTCATGACTATCAAATTTGAGAGAGAAAGATAAAGACAGATAATCTCTTGTTATCTGTGTTATCATTAGTTAGACAAACTGCAATATAAATTTAACGTGCCAAAAAATATGTTCCTGTTCTATCTAGTGTTCTTCTCAACGAAGGACCTGTTATTCATCTGTTTATGACAAAATATCACAAATTATCTTCTATATTTTCCTGTCTGTTGATACATTGGGACAGTCACCAAATACAGGCAATTCTCCCTAAGTTTTATTCATGTATGTCCACTTACATCAGCCTCTTTTGCTACCACTTTAGTTTAAATTACCATTATTTCTTTCTCAGCATACTGCAAAATATTCCAAACGTTCTCTTTACAATCACTCTTGCCTCCTCCTAGTTCTTTTTTTTTAATCACAGAATTCATAGGAATTCTATTTTGAAAAAAGTAAAAGTAATCATGTTCTATGTTTGATTAAATTTTTCCAAACCCTCTTAGTGCTCAGGGTAACCAGGTCTCCAGAACATCATTATGAGCTGGCACCTGTCCACAGCTCTGGGCACCCTATCCCTTGATTTCTATTCTGTAGCCACACTGTCCTCTTCCTGATATACCCGAGCATCCCACTTTCTACCTTATTTGATTGTCTCCTAATTATTGTTTGGTCCTGCAGTGAATATGACCATCAGAGGATCTTACACTTACCCTTCACAGCGTTTGTCACAATGATTATCATTGTCTATTCAATTACTCAATACCTTTCTATCCTACTAAGTGAAATACTCCAAGGCGGCCAGCAATTACTCTACCTTATGAATGTTTTTATTTGAAATACCTGGTACCTAATGCCTGACACATAATAGCTATTTAAAACTAGTTGTCTAATAAATACAGTACATAGAGGCCACATAGAAAAGACAAAAGGAATATGTTTGACAATAATAAAATGTATTTCTAAAGAGAAAGCCAAATCTGTAGAAATTTCATAATAATAATCAAATTAGTCTGAAAAATAATTCTTTCAGAAAAGAGGTTCTTTTTTTTTTTTTTTTCTTTTTTTGAGATGGAGTCTGGCTCTGTCGCCCAGGCTGGAGTGCGGTGGCCGGATCTCAGCTCACTGCAAGCTCCGCCTCCTGGGTTCACGCCATTCTCCTGCCTCAGCCTCCCAAGTAGCTGGGACTACAGGCGCCCGCCTCGTCGCCCGGCTAGTTTTTTGTATTCTTTAGTAGAGACGGGGTTTCACCGTATTAGCCAGGATGGTCTCGATCTCCTGACCTTGTGATCCGCCCGTCTCGGCCTCCCAAAGTGCTGGGATTACAGGCTTGAGCCACCGCGCCCGGCCAGAAAAGAGGTTCTAATGGAATTCTAAATGTGTATCAAGGTGATAAATTCTGTTTGTCTTTCAATATCTCTATCCAACCCTATCCCCAGCCCAAAGCCTTCTTTTACCTATTCTTCCGCCATGAATTCTAACGAATTTTGTTCTTGTCTTATATTCCTTGGTATCCAAGTACTTCCTGAGAGCAAAGTCCTTTCCTTTGTACTTAACATCCAATTTTGTGCATATAAAGTAATCATTAAACGTCTACTAAATAAATAAATATGTTCAGAATGATTTATTACAGAATACTAAATATCAGCAAGTGCTAATGGAAGACCTATTTTGACCCAGACAGTGTAACAGACCACAATTCTGCAAAATATAAATAAATACAAATAAGAACAACATATAACCCCTACCGTAAAGAGTCCTACTCTTACTTGGGAACCCTTTTAGTCTAGTTCTGCCACACATTATGCCCCCCTCTGTGTCCTCATTCCAACACCTCCTAAGAGGAAACAAGAGATTCATATCCAGCTCCCCAGCAACTGCTCGAGTAAACCCATGCTTCATAAACCCTAAGACAATGTATCGAATTAAAAGTGTACATGCCTCATAATTCATTTTTATTTACTGAAAATTTGGCTTACCACTGTTATAATATTGCATATGATTAATTATGCCATAAAATTTGTATGTTCAAGCTTATGTTTGACTCTGTAAAAGAATCCATGCCTGTTTTTTTGTATCCTATAGAGAGCTCAACACGATGCATTCAGTTTCATTTGCATGATATTTACATACATTTGCATTTTCACACACTCCTATTAATTTTACATAAGAAGTACATCTAACTCGATGGACAATAAAATATAATCTTATGACCTATAAAAGAAGTATAAGTATTTTTAGAAACTGGTTAACGCAGGAAGTTAGCAAAAAGTATATAATATGTGTAAAAATACTAAAAATGATAACTCCTCATTGCATAAGGATTTCTATTTGAAAAACATTCCCAATTGCTCCCCTATCTGAAGGTTTTTAGATAAGTAGAACAGAGATGACATCGATCTTACCAGAAAAAAACTGTGTCCTAGAAGTTAAGGGTTATAGCCAAGGTCAAGGAATAGATTCCTGGCACAATCACACCTTGAAGCCAAATCTCCAAAGCTGATGCGTGTTTCACCTGCTTCCGGGTAATGAGTACACAGAGTTAGGAGAGGCGGTATGAAAGAGAACTCTCTTACAGACGAGAGAAGCTACAGAACTCCATCCTTCTTCCCTCTTTCTCTGACGTTCTCACTCCTTCCACTTCTCCAAACCTTTGTTCCCTCTCATCAGATGCACAGCCTAGAAATGAAGAAATTGAGGGTGGCCAGTCTCTGGGCTACTTGCATTATCAAAGGAGGATTTCTTAAGCCCAAACAGCTTTGATGTCTTGGAGAGATACAGCTAATACTGTATAATTAGGAGTAAAAAGCTGATTTTTTATAATGCAAAAAGACAGTTCTGCTTAGGATTGTTAAGTAGCTGAAAGGGTAAATAAAAATCCAGCTGTTTAGTAAATGTTAAGTCCCTGCATAGATGAGAATACATTGGAATGGGAGAATTAGCTTTTTAGATAAAGAATTGGATTAAATAAGAAATTAATAACAATCACCCCAATGTTGTCTACTAACAGTAGTCACTTGGCTCAGCAGACTATCTATCTCCAGTCCTTTCAGTATATCCATACAACATTGTTTTTAACTTCCTAGGTGAGCATATCAATGCTTAAAAGGATAATGCAACCTGTCCAAAGTGTCATAGCTAATACATAGCTGAGTCAGGATTCAGGCTGTGGTTTCTTAAATTTTAAAATCATTCTTAAAATCTGATCCTTTAGATCATTGATATAAACTTGAAGAATTGGAAATCTAGAAGTGAATCTAAAAAAATTGAACTGTTTGTCTTGTTTTATATGATCACAAGTTTAAGGCTGGTGTTCTAGATTGCAGAGCTGGTTAAACATTAGGACTAGAACCAGGTCTCTGCTTTTCAGGAATAGTTTGCTTTAGTCTGTTGGGTTTTTCCCATAAGCATCATACTGTCACTCTTGTTCCTCAAGCTAACTCCCCATGCACATGCTCCACTTGAATGAATGTCTACGATGGTCCTTCTTGTTTGGATCCCAGTGGATCATCTTCATCACAAAACAATACAGCCCACATGGTGACCTGACAGCAGTGGTACACTGACAGTGAAGAAGGGAGAATTAGTCTGCTCTCGCACTGCTGATAAAGACATATCTAAGACTGGGTAATTTACAAGGAAAAAGAGGCTTAACGGACTCACAGTTCCACATGACGGGGGAGGCCTCACAATCATGGCAGAAGGTGAAAGCCACATCTTACATGATGACAGACAAGAGAGAATGAGAACCAAGTGAAAGGGGAAACCCCTTATAAAACCATCACATCTTGTGACACTTATTCACTAACACAAGAACAGTATGGGGGAAACCACCCCCATGATTCAATTATCTCCCACCAGGTCCCTCCCGCAACACATGGGAATTATGGGAGCTACAATTCAAGATGAGATTTGGGTGGGGACACAGCCAAAGCATATCAAGGGGACACACTGTTCCACCCAGAATGTAAGACTGTCTTTGCATTGAGAATAATTTATGTTCCAATCTTAGCATGGACAGTGTGGGTGACATTGCCTGCATCCTGTGGTGTATACCCTGGGAGACTCAACTTTCACACCTATACATTTGCACCTGTGAGGCCCAGCACACAGGGTTGTTATAAATAATAACAGCACTTTTTATAAGTATAACAGATAATAATATGCATAAATTATATAAAAGAAATAAATATTCTCTTTTTTCCCTTTTTCAATGCAAACATTTTCAAACCCAGCATCAATGGTTTGTTGAGTACCTAATAAAAACAAAGAACATCAGTTGAACCATATTGAAAGTCAGTGTAGGGTAGTTTTCCAATAAAGCCTGGAAATTAATTGTGCAGTCATGACATGTGAATTGAATATTATTTGCTATTCACTACAAACATTTTCAGCATATAGTATGAATACTCAATATTTCAATATTTATCCACCTAACTTTATTTTCCTTTTCTCCCTTGTTGTGCAGTGAATATAATGTTGTCAATTTTGTAAAGTAAGAGTAGTTATAAAATATTGATAGGAACATCAACACAGTATCATTCATACCTTACACTCACTCTATTATGTGGAAAGTTGCATGCTGTGATATAAAATATACAGCTTTTTGTTTTGCTTTATCAAGAAAACAGAACATTACTTCAGTATGTGGCTGTTTTACAATACAGTGTCCTTCATTCACATACTTCAGTTTTGCTACCAGGCAATCATTATTTCAGTAAGTTGTGGAGTTTGGCAAGAATAGTGAATTATCTGATGGAAAATGCAAATACGACTCAACCACTGTTCACTGACTGAAATAATCTTACTGATTAGCTTCCTTTGAGCTTTTCATCCTTTTCCAATGATGGAAATATGCCATTTTTAGTCATTTTTGAGTACCAGCTATGGATGTTCCATATTGCCTTTCTGTATAAATAATTATCTTCAACTTCTGCATAACTCCGTATTTTCTTTTTTCTTCATTCACTTTAACTTTATATCAGAATCATATCGGCCAATTTGCAGAATCTGCCTTCTCTGCTGAGGTTCAGTTAAGTTCCATGTAACCATAGTTCTCACCATGCTTGGGAACTTAGGGTATGATTTGAGTAAGACTCATCCTAGTCCTTGTTCTTACATAGGCTTGGAGGAAAATATTATGAGAGGAGCTACAAGATACGTGGCATTTCTAAGATATCAAGAGATGAGGCTTTAAACAAATGATGGGAGCAGAACCCAAAGGTCTTTCAAGGCAGTAGAGATTTTTGTCTCTACTGTAGAGCAATAAGAAGCCTCTTAAAAATGTTAAGCATGGTGAAATTTAGTTGGTATTATTATTTTATTTTGCTTCATTTGTATATAGAATTATAACTTTTATGTTGAAGTATACATTACATAAAGTAACATGCACAGATTTTAATGGCACAGCTCACTTAACTTCATAAATATGCACACCCATGTAAACCATTGCCCACGTGAAATTACAGACCATTCCAGCAACCACAAAAAGTTTTCTCATGCCCCCACTAGGTCATATGCCTCAAAAGGTAATCACCTTTTTACCTCCACTGTCATAGATTGATTTGAATTTATTGGGGGTCATCTTTTGCTTACCATTATATCTGTGAGATTCATCCATGCTACTGCATGCAGCTGTAACCCATATTTTTCATTGCTATGTTATAGACAATTTTTATATAGTATTCTATGGGTGGACATTTTGAAACCTCATTAGGACTGATGTATAGTAAGGAGGTTAAAGGAAAGGGAGCAAAGGAGATGCTCTGAGGCTGCTTCAGAAGCTACGACGATCGTTTGGGTAAGAGGCGATGATGGGCTAGATCAGACATGCTGTTTTGGAGACAAATAAACAATGGATCATCTTGAGAGAAATTCAGGACCTGGCAAATGATTTGAAATGAACAGTTAGGAAGAAGAAAAAAATCACATCTAATGCTGGTATTTCTCACGTTAACAGCTGATAAAAATAACCTTGGAAGAATACGTTGTTTGGTAGGGAAATACTGAGCTCAATTTTGGATATGTTCAGGGTGAGACACTTTTGATACAAGTGGAGACGTGAGGGAATCAACATCCAGAGATGAAATACCATAGGGAAGAGACAAATAATCAACTTTTATCACAAGAATGCTTTTCACTGGGTCCAGAGGCTCTTTGCAGTTTTCAGAGTTCACTGATGATTGTAAACCTATTTTTGTAGCTCTACTGATTGTTAGGACCCTGCAGGGCTCTGTGGCACATGCAGTCTACACAGGCAGATTCTGTTGATAGCTATTGAGGTCTGCTCTCTTCTTGGCAGAGGAGTTAGCCAGGGATTAGCCTTTTCCACACATTTCTAAAGGTTCTTCTCTAGGCCACTCACCTGATGACTAAGCTCCATGATTAAGACTGAGAGGCCAAGAAGAAATTGAGGTCATGGTTTTTCACAGCAAGGCCCCTCTTCAAGGTTAACTTCAGGGTTATGATAAGAAATCTTTTGTTTAAAGCTCCTTACTTCTCTCAAGTTCATATTCTGATGAGCTTTAGAATCTAAGAAAGAGTGGTAAATGCAACCCAATAGTTGTTCTACTCAGCAGCATTCTGCATCACATGTTTAAATGCCCATCAATGACAGACTGGATAAAGAAAATGTGGCACATATACACAATGGAATACTATGCAGCCGTAAAAAAGGATGAGTTCATGTCCTTTGCAGAGACATGAATGAAGCTGGAAACCATCATTCTCAGCAAACTAACACAAGAACAGAAAACCAAACACTGAATGTTCTCACTGATAAGTGGGAGTTGAACAATGAGAACACATGGACACAGGGAGGGGAGCGTCACACTCTAGGGCCTGTTGGGGGATAGGGGGCTGGGGGTAGGATAACATTAGGAGAAATACCTAATGTAGATGATGGGTTGATGGGTGCAGAAAACCACCATGGCAGGTGTATACCTATGTAACAAACCTGCAAGTTCTGCACATGTATCCCAGAACCCACACGGCAACCCACACAACCAGTGCTCCTGTGGGCTGGAGGAGTCCCGGAGAGCGCACCTGATCCCCACAGGAAGCCTCTGCAGCTCGTATGCAAGTCCTCATTCCATAGTTCTGATGGGGGCAAGTGGTGTCCCTAAATTTTTTCTGGTAAACCAGCATACACATTCTCAGTGTCTGTCTCATCCCTTGAAACTAGCTGTCCCCCGCTGACTGGTTGTCCTCTGAAGCCAATCTCTTGTGAAACATGGGGAACTGCAGCCACCATGGGCCTTGGCCTTGAGAGAGCTAAGAGAAGGAGACTGGGCAGAGCCCACTTCAAAGGGGCCCACGCAGGACGGGGGCTGCTGGCTCTGAGTGCAAACCTGAGCCAGGAGGCAGAGACGGCCTGCCTGTGAGGGTGGGAAGGCATTTGGGGATTTAACAATCAGTGGTCAGTGAGTAGCTGACAGGTTGGCAGGGCTCAGGGCAGTACAGCTCTGCACCTTCAAGATAGGACATCCCCGTTCACCATGAGACAGTTTCTATTCTTTTTAGGAATAAAATTGTGGACAAACAGACAGGGCGAGTTCTTAGGAGCTGGGTCTGGAAGCACCACACACCACTTTCGTTTACCTTTATCTATTGGACAGTCACGTGGGCACAGCTAACTTCAAGGGAGGCTCCGAACTGTAGCCTAGCTGTGTGTTCAGGAATAAGAACAGATATTCAATTTTGGTGAGTGCTTCTAGCAATCTCTCATACAATCACAAGTCAAAGTATCTGAAGATCAGGTATTGTTCATATTCCTTAAATAGGATTAAACCAGACAGATCAAAATGTCAGCATATGTCATTTGAGGTTATACTTATATAAATAGCGTTTCTCCAACATGTCTCTCCTATAAGCACCGATGGATATATTAAATTGGAATTAATGTTACCATGTTAGTGCTACAGTCCAATGAAAAACAGGTGGGTAGTTGCATGACATGAGTCAAGACTGTGATTTTAGCTTAAATGAACATGAGGAAAGGGATTAGAACTGGGGAAATATAATTATCTAATTTGGAATTTGGCCAGAATAGCAGAGCTGAAAACTCCAATGGAACTCATTGTGTAATTGTGTGTGTGTGTGTGTGTGTGTGTGTGTGTGTTAATGGCAACAAATAGTGAGGAACTTAAATCAAATTGACAAGCATGCAAACTCATCTTTCTCTTCTCTGTCTCTACACACACACACACACACACGCACACACACACACACACACCGCAAAAACTTAATCAAGTGCAGCTGGTTTGTAGCGTATTTCCTCTGCCCTCATCTTTTTTTTCCAAGGAGAAAAGGTGTCTCTTACTGACAAATGATGTATCAGTATGTACTTCAAGCAGTTCCTGAAGCAACCTCGATATCTAGCTTAAACATTGTCCAGGCTTATCTCTATTCAACTAGTGAAACATAATGAGATCTGGGAGCAGGATAAAAGAATTGCTTCATGGACGATATATTGCAGAGACCACAATTCTAAGCTTTGTGTCTCACTCGGGCTACTTAACAGGCGGTCCCATGAGGGGAGACCGCCCCCTAATGGAGTGTGAGCCAGCAAAAGACTCTTGCTTTGGGCTTAGTGATAAAATGTCAAATCCCCAACTTGGTCTCAATTACAACATGCATATTAAAATAAAATGATACAAGACAGTTAAAGAACACTTCAACGGCATGTTCAAATTTAAAATGCAGTTTTCAATATTGTCCTGTATATATGAAGAATGGCAAAATAGTCTATTTATGGCTATTCTTTGCAACTCTATAGATCTTTATCTAGATGTTAATTTTCTATTTAGTTGTTCGAAATTCTCTTTTGGCGTCAGTACATTTCTGTTATATCTGCACCTTTTTTCTTAAATACAAACTCAGTTCTAGACTTTCACCATACATTTTTGTTTTGAAAAGAGGACTAGAAAAGATGGTTAACAGATTTTAAAAAGGTAAAATCAATAATTAATTTCTAATACTTAAGCAAAATATAGCACAAGCTCATTGTTTGGTTGTTGTGATTTTAAATGTGTGTACTTTTCAGTATAGCTGTCTTAGAGAAAAGTTTCTGTCGGGTTAGACTCTTCCAAAAGCTATAAAAGAGTAATTAAATAAAAATTTCCATCTATGAGTGACAGGCAGTAAAATAGAAAGATGTTATTAAGGAGGATTGGGATGTATATGAATATTCACTAACAAACACAGGGTAAATAGAGATGTAAGAGCTCTTAAGAAAAACGTAACTGAAAAATGTCTGGCCTAAGGAATTATTTTCATCTTCTGTGTAACTTTGTGTAAGAGCACATTTAATTTGGCCATACTCTGACAAGTAAGCAAGAACAAATACTGAATTGAATTGACATATTCCAGAGAGTTATTCGTGAATTGATTCACTAACAAAAACATTTTTTCATACAAGCATCAAATTTTTCTAGATATAATTTCATATGACTAGTCAAGCTTTCAAAAAAGTTGAATTAAAATTATCTGCTCCTTCACCATCGACACGACCCAAAGAGACATCCCAGGAATCTTCCCTTTGAGTCTCTAATTTGAGTGGTCTTTAAGTGTGTGTATATTTCATGATAGTTGTATGCCTACAGAGTGAATAAAGTAGGCGATTTTCTGAAAAAACTTCAGTTTCTTCTACTTGATCATAGTTTGCACAATTTTTTTCAACTTGAATGAAACCCTGAAAATGGAATTTATGAAGAAATTAATAAAATTTGGAACATAGAATGTTTAAAATAAAATTATTTTAGTTTAAATTAAAAGCATGCTTAGTAGGACATGGATGAAGCTGGAAACCATCATTCTCGGCAAATTAACACAGGAACAGAAAATCAAGCACCACGTTCTCACTCATAAGTGGGAGTTGAGCGATGAGAACACATGGACACAGGGAGTGGAAGATCACACCAGGGGCAGTTGGGGGTGGAGGGAAAGGGGAGAGAGAGCATTGGAAGAAATATCTAATGCATGTGAGGCTTAAAACCTAAATGACGGGTTGATGGGTACAGTAAACCACCATGGCACATGTATACCTATGTAACAAACCTGCACATTCAGCATATGTATCCCAGAACTTAAAGTAAAATAAAAAAAAAAAAATTAAAGTCTCTTGTTCACATTTGGAATTCTGAGGTTTCCCAAATGAGGGCTGATACTGTGTTAGCATCAGTAGAGAGGTTAATAGTTACACTAGCAGTTGAGCAATTTAGGGATTTTTTAAAAATTGTTTTTGTTTTATTACAGAGATGTTCCAACAATTTTTGTTTCAATTTTTTACTTCAAGTGAAATTTTAGTTTTAGTTTTTTTAAAGAAATAAAAGGTCATCATCAGTGTCTGCCAATACTGTATATTAACAAAATGAAAAATGAACTTTATTTCCATTATCAATTGCTAGAAAAAAAAATCTTCACTATTAAAGGACTGTAGTCTAAAAAACTGTAGATTTGATCATTTCTGCTATTTCTCTGAAACTTTCTCGTCCAATGCTACAAAGTAGCCTGACTCCAAAAGTGCAGCCCGCTGGAAAAGCTATTCTCTTTTAAGACTAGATTAAAATAGGGTTGTTTTGGGCCCGGTGCAGTGGCTCACACCTGTAATCCCAGCACTTCAGGAGGCCGAAGCGGGCGGATCACGAGGTCAGCAGATCGAGACCATCCTGGCTAACAGGGTGAAGCCTTGACTCTAATAAAAATACAAAAAATTAGCCGGGCGTGGTGGTGGGCATCTGTAGTTCTAGCTACTCAGGAGGCTGAGGCAGGAGAATGGCATGAACCCGGGAGGCAGAGCTTGCAATGAGCTGAGATTGCGCCACTGCACTCCAGCATGGGCAACAGAGCGAGACTCTGTCTCAAAAATAATAATAAT
Source organism: Rhinopithecus roxellana (assembly GCF_007565055.1). Lineage (NCBI taxonomy): Eukaryota > Metazoa > Chordata > Mammalia > Primates > Cercopithecidae > Rhinopithecus > Rhinopithecus roxellana. The sequence continues at coordinate 51,993,396 of NC_044565.1, read as the reverse complement.
AACAATAATAATAATAATAATAAAACATAAAAACTGGGGTTGTTTTATTTCCAAAATATTTCCAAAGGCGGATCACTGCAGCATTGTATTTGGACACTTTCCATTCTGTAACTTTATCAATCAGAGCACAGGATTTTCTTAATATTTCCTTTTGCATTTGAATTAACTCTATTCATATGGCAGATGCTCCATTAACCCTTCTTCTGCTGCTAGCAATTAGTCATTTGAATTTTTTTCCCCTTTCCTTATTAAAATGGCAATGCAATGCAGTGCCTGCTTCCTGCTAGATGGCAATGTGCCAAAGAGTCAGGTAATCTCAGCGGGTGAAGTTTAATCCTAATTAGAGTGGTGTCGATGGGACAGTGGAACTGTTATTGTCACAAGCAGGAAGTGCACTAGACAGGTGGTTTCAAAGGCAGGCTATAAAGAATGTGCAGCACATAATAAAGTCACCAGAGACCAGCCGACACCGTGATTCTGATGCTCTTTCTGAAGCTGACCTTTTCACAGAACGTGGGTCTTATCTTATCCCTGTGATAAATGTGGGCCTAAGTCATAGAATCATGACCTTTGAACAGATGGGCTGACTTTCAATAGACTGTCCCTTAACTCCCAGAAAGGGAAGCACACTTGGGGGACAGTCAGCTACGATCATTATTTTCACGTGCAGACTGTTGGCCGCAGAGTTCTTGCTGTAGCTCCAGCGTGGATAGATTTTGTCATAAAATCGACTGCCAGTCCCATGTGCTGTGGTTCTAGAATTGAGACGGCCTTCAGCACTCATCAAATGAGTCCAAAGACAGCAAAGACTAGGGAGGAACAACCCCAATTTTTATGTGTATGTGTGAAACTGAGATATTTTTCACCTAGTAATTTTAAGCAGAGATTACAGCATATGGTCTTAGTTTCCCATCTAAGAACCTAAGAAATTCTTCATGAGCATGACCTAATGAATGAATGTTTAACGTGTAGCACTACATTAAGACTGTATTTTCAGATATACTGAAAACAGGGTGGTTAGGTAAGCAGCTGCACCCTATGGCTTCTCTCCCTCTTAGGTTTCTTCTGAATTTTGTCTTTCCTGGCCTTCGTTGTGAGCCATTCTTATGAACGCTTGAATACCCAGTTATCCATGTGTCTAGACTGAAGCTGAAAGACCTCACCCAGCAATTCTCAGGTTTTGCTGGTTTGCTTTTCCCAGACCCCTCTCACTATGAGAAAACTTCATGTCTTGATGGAATCTCTTCTTTCACCCTCATTCTTCCTCTGATGGTTTTGCTCTTCACCGCATTTGCATACATCCTGCTACGCGGTGGCTTCGTTGCTCGTATTAATCTCTCTCCTACCAGCCAGTGCTGGCCTTCAGAATGCTCAACTCACAAGGGTTCAAACCCCTACACACCAATATATGAGCGTGCTTCTCCCAGAAGGATCCAAGCAAGGTACAGGTGAGGAATTGGGACACCAGGCATTATGGTATTTAGGTCAATGTATTACATACTTTACCAATAAACAAATTGTGGACATAATCAGAGCCCAGCACAATTGCTTAATTGTTGCATGGTCCTGAATCTCAAAGAGACATACATTGCATTTTTTAATCTGACCAATCTCCTATGTCAGGAAACAGTGTCACACTCTCAGTCCTCCACGCTTGGCCAGAGGTCACTCTTAATTCTGTGTAAAAACAGGTTGTGAGAATGCACTTTTTAGCTGAGATTACCCAGATATCCTCACTTGATGCATCCTATTCATGGTCATTGGGATCCATTACGGTCGTCTGAGAACTGCCTTTCCCCATGAAGACAGAGCCTGGCCCTTTAATTTATTAGCTGTGTGATTTGAGGGAATGCTCTTAACCACTGAACACACATTCCTTACTCAAAAAATAGACAGTGTGAACCTTAAATTAACTCATGTTTTGGTTAACAATAAGATTGTACCTAGCACATAATATGCAAGTAAAAACATTATATTACTAGCATTAAAGTTATTATAGGTTTTTTTCGTATATACAAAAGCATTTATTCCACCTTTAATACCATCTTGCCAATGAATACACAAGAAGGGCTAAAACTTTTGTGTGCACTCTCTGAATAAAAATGTTTCTAGACTTACTTTAATCAAAAACTCTTCCTCACTTCAGAAAATAGAATATTTAGGCCAAGATTCAAACTAAACTTCTAAACCTGCTGCATGTCAAAACTTTGGCTCTTCCCTCAGCTAGACAGCTCCAAGAAGGAACCTGGGAGTGGTCGTCCTGTTTGACACTTTCTCCTTGCTCAGTGCTCTACCTCCTAGCACTTTTCCATTGCTTCATTTGTGGGAGGATTTCTGAAGGTTTCAGCATCATCGTGTTGCAAGTAAAGGGAAGAGGTGATGCCCCAGGCAGTTCTTCCCTCCCTTGGATTCCTTGTGCACTCTGAGCCCAGGAAATGGTTAAACTCAGGTCTTATTTGCAGCTGGAGCAGTTGTTAAGATTCGGAACTGTTCCATACGGCCAGACTTTTCCTATCCACTGCCTCAACCTCCTCCATTCCCACTGCCAATAGGATCTCACTGCACTCCCCACACCTTGTGGTCCTCTCTCAAACATCATAAGCTCTCCTGTCCTCACAATCAGGCAAGTAAACATTCAAGTTTGGCACAGCAGAGTATCCAGGGCCCTGGAGCCAGCTTTGACTCTGACAGGTTGGGACCCATGGTGCATTGGTTGTTAAAGCGTTTGAATACAAATTCTGGTTATAATTGACTCCTTCCTTCAGGACCATTTGATGGCCTCTTCACAATTCTTCTGCAGTACAAAAAGGCTGTTCCTTTGACTAGAGAATGTACGTCAACTCCATGGGTCCCCTTCTCTCCTTTCTCAGCTGCTGGCCTTGTAGCAGTGTGTCTTCAGCCTGTTTCTGTTCAGGTCTCCTTGTCCAGGGCCAGGACAATGTATCTTTCTCTTTCCCACATAGTCCATAACTAGTTTACAAAATATGGTTCCCAGAAAAAATGCCAAGTACCCAGTTCAATTTGAATTCCAGATAAACAATGAATAGCATTTTAGTATAAGAATGTCCCATAAACTATTGAAAAAAATGTAACTAATTATATTTCATTGCATTCATAAATACTACAATCTCAAGGGGAGAGGGAGCAAGACCTGAAGAGGCCTGAGGCCTCTTTTGGAAGGATTTGGTTTTCCATTGTCTTCAGAAGAGTGTGACATTGGGAAGTATATACCCTTCTCTTCTATTTTTTGGAAGAGTTTAAAAAGGTTTAGTATTAAATTTTTAAATGTTTGTTACAATTTAGCAACGAAGCCATCTGGAGCTGGACTTTTCTCTTCAGGAAGTTTTGGTTTTTGATTATTAATTTATATCTTCATTTGTGACAGATCTATTCAATATGTTTGCTTCGTCTTATATCAATTTTGGTAGTTTGTGCCTTGCTAGGAATTTGTAGTTTAATATAAGGTATCAAATGTTTTGACATACAATTATCTATACTATTCACTTCTAATTTTTTTCATTCCTGTAAGGTCAGTAGTCATCTCTTCTCTTTCCTTACTGACTCTACAATTTGAGTCTTCTCTCTCTCTTGTGCTCTCTCTCTCTCTCTTTCTCTTTATCATTCTAGCTAAAGATTTCCGAATACTGTTAATCTTTTCAAAGAATCAGCTTTTGGCTTCATTGATTTGTCTCTCATTTTCCTATCTTCTATTTTATTGATGTCTGATCTATTGTTATTATTTGCTTCCTTCTACTTTCTTTAGGATTAATTTATCCTTTTTCCAGTGTTTTATGGTACAATTTTAAGTTATTGATTTGAGGGTTTTCTTCTTTCTTAATATAAGCTTTTACAGCTATAAATTTCCCTCTAAGCACTGCTTTAGCTGCAACTCATAGGTTTTGGTATGGCATGTCTTTATTTTCATTTATTTCTGTGTATTTTCTGATTTTCCTTTTGATTTCAGCTTTGACTTTCTTGGCTATTTGGTATTCAAATATTTGTGAGTTTTTAATTTTTTTGCATTATTAATCTCTAATTTTCTGTCATTATGGTTGGGAAATATATTTTGTTTATTTCTATCTTTTTGAGTTTAGTAAAATTATATATTTGACAACACTTTTTTCAATAGTTTTTCAAAATTTGGGATTATACGATGTATATACTTATAAAGAGTGAGAAGTTTCTAGAAAAATTCTGAGTCATTGTAAATAGGACATCTGAGTGAAGGTGCACAGGGCATTATAGCCAATTATTCTAAGAAACTGAACCCTGGGAGGGTGCTGAATTGGGGTATGAGAGGCAGTTCAGGTTTTCTTACAATTCTTCATTGTAAATGCACAGGAACATCCTGAGCATTATATATTATATATGCTGAGTATTAATGTATTATCTACTTATATATAATAAGCATTAATATATATCGATATGTAAATATGATGATTAATATACAATATAATATTACATATGATATAATTATATATTATATAATTATGAAGTATTAATATATATCTGTAGAATTATGTATGGGCTCAGGATGGAGCTGATCATTTATAATGAAGAATTGTAAGAAAACCTTAACTGCCTCTCATATCCTCATTCAGCAGCCTCCAGGATTCAGTTTCTTAGAATAATTGGCCATAATCCCCTGTGCACCTTCACTTTGATGTCCTATTTACAATGGCTCAGAATTTTTCTAAAAACTACTAACTCTTTCTGAGCCCAACCTCTGTTTAAAACCCCCAAGTTCTGAATTACTTGACCTGAGGTCCATCTACTTCCCGGTAGGAATGATTTCCAAAATGCCCTCATTTCCTTCCCTGAGTCATTCTCTGAAACAAACAGCATTTAAAGATTCTGATTACAATTTGATAATTGTCAAGGATTCTGGGGTGTAAACTTTTCTTCAGTGAGACTAGGAATAGAAGTGGAGAAGACAGGGAAGTAACCAAGGAAATTGTCAGTTTATGAAGTAAGAGCAAGATGAGAAGACTTGTGGTGCGGTCCTGCTGAAATCAACTTGGAAACTACAAAGTTAAAAACACAGTCTTTTTTTTTATTATACTGTCAATTCAATGAGATTATTATTTTTTCAATCACCTTCAAAGCTTTTAAAGTATTGTTACCAAAGTGTCCCTCAATGTCGACAGCAGTAAAGGTTAATTTCCAAGAGTCTGTACCAGCAATTAGCAAAGAGTTTATTGACCTCGTGATCTGCCCACCTCGGCCTCCCAAAATGCTAGGATCACAAGCATGAGCCCAAATAATGAATTTAACAAATGTCTTTTGAAACCTGTGATGTGTCCTCTGTCCTGGGATTGCTAATCTCCCACAGTCAGTCCTCCACCCTTTCTGTGGGGCCGACTTGGAGGCACTTAGTGCTCAGAGAGGCCATGGGTGGCTGGAGCTGATCCCACTGAAACACACTTTGTATGTCGCTTGTTTGGTGTGTATAATAATGGTATCACTGACTACTGAGCATCCACGATTAAAGAGCTTTTCCTTGCAATTTCATCTGAGACAAGGCCTGCAAATTATTTAGACAGTCACCCGTGCTGGTTGTACATTAATTTCATAGAAAAGGTTACACTTGTGGAACAGATATAGAAAGAGTACTTCAACGATATTTTCCTGTAAAGAGTGGGTATAAATTTAAATCACACCACTAGCATTTTTCTGACCATGTCCAGAGAATAGTAAACGATAATTAGAACTATAATTTTGCAAACACAAAGTGGAGTGTATACCTCATGTCTGAAAAACTGGTTTACACTGTGTTCCTTACTGCCTGGCATGACAACAACAGTTTAGGAGCTTTGAGTTTCAGTTGGCACAAGGGATACTTTCTTAAGACTGTTGTCCAGACTTGCCTGGTAGAAATTATAACCTCTGTAAGTCGCTTAATGATTAAATTTTGTTTTACAGATTGATCTCATCAGATCCCAGATCTGGTGGAAGTATTGGATTTCATTATGATATTGCTAAACAGGCAGGAAGCCGTGTCTAAAACACAGCAGGTTATATGCAAATAAATGCCTTTTATCAATTTTTTTTTTTCAAGTTCTTGCTCTGTCATCCAGGCTGGAATACAGTGGTGCAATTAGGGCTCACTGCAGCCTGGACCTCCCAGGCTCAGGTGATCCTCCCACCTCAGCCTCACAAGTAACTGAGAATACAGGCCCACGCCACCATGCCTGGCTAATTTTTGTTTCTTTGTAGAGATGGGGTCTTGCTATGTTGCCCAAGCTGGTCTTCAACTCTTGAGCTCAAGCAATCCACCCGCCTTGGTCTCTCAAAGTGCTTGGATTACAGACGTGAGCCACCATGCCTGGCATCTTTTATCTTTGCAATTATTAATTAACTAATTTCAACTTTGTTTTCGCATCAGGCCCAAAGTCTGTGATAATTTTACTGATGCTCTCTATCCTCTAATTTGAAGATAACCGAGAATGTTTTTAAGTAACCTGTGTGGATAATATTAATATTGTTAATCAAAGTAAGCTTGGCAAATTGTTTGTAAAACCATACATAACTGACCCTCAAAATAGTACTTCCTTGTTGGGAGTAAAATGGAATTCCACATCTTCAGTTAACAGAAGAGTTTGCAGATGGGACTATGTTAGCTCCATCTTCCTTCATTCCTATCATGAGGCAGAAAGCACTTGAGGGTTTATAACATCATTACTTGAGGAGAACTGCAGAAAAACATAACCAAAATGTTCGCGTGGTAACATTTCTCTTTAAATGTCTGAAGAGGATCCCTCTATTAAAGCAATCATTTACCTTGATGGGCAAAATAAACTTGACCCATCTGATGAGGGAACTCCATTAATAAGAATCTCTTTTGAATCAAATGTTAATTTTCTAGTTGTGTTTTTCAAACCATTTTGTTGAGTGTCAAGCACTGAATTGGTTAACACATGATAATATATGAAAATTAGGGTGCCAACATGGATTCATAGTAGTACTTTATAAAACAACCAGTCAACAATTTCAAGGTTGTGAGGCCTTATTGTTTTCACTGGGAATAAGCAAGAAGTATTGGAGATAAACTTAAATTGTATGCTTGGACTAGGGTGTCTCTCTCAGTATCTTTTTTCTTTTCAGAATCCTCAAAAATATGTATATAACAGTTATTGCAGATGAATCCCACACAACCAATCCATCACAATTCTGTTAGACTCTTTCCCAGCCTGAGATCCCAGTCTAATGATAGCAACATAGTAAAATAAATAAATAAATAAATAAATAAATAAAACACAAGGGTGAAAAGAGTGGAAAAGTAAATACACCAACCAGAAAAGACAACTCACACAAGTTTATCCCATACATATAGGCTGGTGACAAACTTCTAAGATCTGGTACTTAAAAATGAAGGGTCTAAGAATCACCCAAGATGTGAGGAGAACTTCTAAGAATAAAAAAGGATAGAAGATAAACAAAACAAAACAAAAATAACTCAAAAAAGCAGGAATAAAATTTTATATTTTTCTAAAGAGAATATTTGGAATATTTGAGTGAAAAAAATCCAAGAAAGGAAGCAATTAAAACTGGAAACAGAGCTGCTACAAATTAAGCATCTGATTGTTCAAGTAAAAATACCAGAGAAGGTGTGAAAACAGAGTGAAGATAAAAAATCACACAAGGTAGAATTAAAAAAGGAAGCAACAGAAATACGACAAGAATAAAAATAGAATGTAGAAAGAGAATGTTATGGGGTGCACTGTGTTCTCTAAAAAGATATCTGGAGGGCCTAACCCCAACCCAAGAACCTCAGAATGTGACCTTTTTTTGAAATAGGGTTGTTGCAGATGTAATGAGTTAAAGTGAGGTCATACTGGAGTAGGGTGGGTTTTTAAACTAATATGACTGCTATTCTTTTTAGAAGAGAAGAGACACAGAAACAGAGATGTGCAAATGAACAAAGGTCATGCGGCAACGGAGGCATAGATTGGAATGGTCAGTCTGCAAGCCAAGGAACTCTGAGGACCACCAGTAAATAACAGAAGCTAGAAGAAGTTTTATTTTCTCCTAGTCCTGGAGGGTAGAAATCAGAAATATATATATTTTTTGTTTTCTTCCACCCAGTTTATTGGGGCTGCCATAACCATGTACCACAAATTATGTGAAACTAATACAGAGAGGATCAATGAAGATGTTCACCATCTGATTAACAAGAGTTCCAGGAAAAAAAAAAAAAAAAAAAAAAAAAAAAAAAAAAAAAAAAAAAGCATAGGAAATGGAAAAACTACCAAAAGGACACAAATATTTTATTAAAAAGCGTCTCCAGATACAATCAAAATAGAAATTACAACTTGTTTGTTTTTTTCTTCAAAACTTTGAAGATAAAGAAAGGATCTTAAAGACTCCAAAAAAGAAAGAAAATCCTCTCAGTGAAAATAGTTCTCTCACATAGAAATGAGAGGCTAAAGGACACTGTACTTAATCATTTCACACCGGATACTGAAGGTCAATAAAGCACAAAGTCATGGATATTCTAGATTTGACTCTCAGCCAATTATAAATCAAATCTGATGGCAGAATACAAACCTTACTGGAAATGCAAAAATGAAGAAAATATATCCTTTTTTACCTTTATAAGCAAGAAACCAACCCATGACCAGGGCAGTCCTAGGTCCAACCGTGGAGAGCAGTCCAGAGAATTTTCAGAATAAGACTTGGGGAGCAGTCCAGAGAATTTTCAGAATAAGAGTTGGGGAGCAGTCCAGAGAATTTTCAGAATAAGAGTTGGGGGAGAAGTCTAAGGTAAGCGCAAACCCCACTTGAAGAAAAGAATCAAAGCAGAGTCTCTAGGAAAGGAGCCGGGCTCTGCAGAAACCAGCGCAGGCCACTGAAAAAAGGGCAGCAATATCACCACATTGGCAGGTTGTGACAATTTAAAAATTCAAAATATAAAGTACCGTGAGCAGTGACTTGCATGGATAAAGAGAAATAAATATAACTGCACTGGAAGGATGGCCAGGGGATATGGGAAAAGCAACCAAGGAAAGCATGAAAAGAAGTAAGGAGAACACGTTTACATGTGGTAATTTAAACTAATAATATTGTCTAGCAATGTAAGGCCAACAAAAAAAGAAAGAACTAAAAGAGCAAAAATGGGCTCTATTTAGGGTTTGGGAAAAGAGGGTTAGATCAGGGAGCAGAGGGATAATATTTGTTATTGAAAATATTTCGTTTCTCATATTTAGTCATAAGCATATATTATTTTTGTCAACATATTTAAGACATGATATTTACTCAATAAAACTTGGTATACTTATTTTCTAATAATAGACAAAATAAACTCACATTGAAAAATAAATTCTAACAGAACATCTAGACTCCCCTCAAAGAAAGGAAAAGAGAGCTTCAAATATTAACAAAGAGTCTTCAAGAATGATCCAGGCATCTGCCAATTTATGAGAAACTGGATTGTAAATTGAATGACTGCTTTCAAACATTTAACAGAGACTGAATGGCTGTTTGCTCCTTTTTCCGCACTCATCCTGGGCTCATGGTTAGACTCTATTTTTCAGCCTTCCCTGCAGTGAGTTGTGGCCATGTGAACAAATGGACATTGACAGAATTGATGTACTCCATTTCTGCATTAGCCACAAATACCTTCCCCTTCTCTCTCATCTTCAAAGGCTGGATGTCAGTGCTTGAGGGAAACTTGGAGATCTAGTGTTGAAGATGGCAGAGCCTCCTCATCAACGGGTCTCTGAACGGAGTTGTGGCAGACACAGCAATGGATTGCTCAGACCCCCTTCATGAAATGATACCCTACCCAATGGGGAGGAGTAAGACTGTCTGACAGATCCCCAGGTGAGTCTACCTCAGCTTCACAGCCAAAATCATCGTTTTCTCGGAGTAGCCCCTGTCCACATAATAATAAAGATGTTGGTCACCGAGGGAACCCCGTTCTTGGGGCATCAGCCACACAGTGACTGAACAAGGAGGGGGTACAAGGGCCTGGTCATTTCTGCATGGTGCAAGACTCCTTCAACGGGCACCTGGTGTTACATTAATAAAGAAGGAGTACTAGATGGAAGGTGCTAACATAGCAATAACTTAAAATACGCATCTTTAGCTTAATGGGCCAAAAGTCATCAGCAAAGAACTGTTATCAGAAACTGCAAAGATGGATGACCATGCTATGTAGTAGCAAAAGATTTAGTAAAAATACTATTTATGCCATTTGTAAGGCAACTTATGTGCTAATGGAGCCTATAGTTTTAGTGGTGAGGTGTTGGAGGACAAGGTTATGTGGTTTTTGTCAATTATTGACTGTGCCTAACAAAATCTTAGGGAAAAGAATAAGCTCAGGAAAAAAAAATAAAGCATGCAAGGAAACATGAAAAGAAAAGGGAGAGCAATTTACTACCTCAAAAGTTTGTGTTTCTATTTGTTGACTTCAAAGGGTAGAAATTTTGATTAAGAAAGAGTTGAGAACAGCAAACACGCAAATGGCCATTAAAATTCCACCCAGTAGAAAGGTCACATGGGGGCTTTAGGCCTGATAATTTCAATTGGCCATCATTCAGCTGAGTGAAAGAGATGTGGGGAAAAGTGTTGAAGTTGCAGATACCAGGATGAAAGCACTTTTGTCAGACCCAGACAAAATAGGGCTGGGAAGGCCTGAGGCAGAGGAGACTCATGCTTACATGTCAAAGATAAGAACTGTTTCCAACGATTTTCTAAAAACCCTTCATGCACCTCCTGCTTTGATAAATTTATCACTAGCCATTCTTTAGTGCTACAGTGATTCAGATAAGACATTCTCAGATGATCACTTGTCCAGTAATGGCATCTCCACCAATGAACTGACAATAACTCGGGCTTGGAACCTCTGGAACCAATGAAATCTCTTTGTAACTGGTTTACGTAAATTTCTTTTTCTTTTTGGAAATAAATTTCCCTATTTTCCTTCTCTCACTGAATGCATGGGTGGCTTGCCATTCCATACATTCCAGATTATAATGCTTATTTCTCTTTGCAACTTATTTAGAGATCATTTTCTCTAGTGTCTTTTCTCCTAGGTTGAGATAAGCAAGCAATGAAATCAATGAGGTTTGAGAATTATGTCTAACAAAGAATTTGATGCACTTACTGCCACAATAAACTGACTGAAAGAAAATATATCAGATGTCTACCAGTTTTTTGGAAGAACAGTGCTGCTAACAAAATCAGGAGCCTTTGATGGACTGGCATTAAAACAATGTTCAGATGCCCAAATGGGTATCAGCATGAACTGAGCTATAGAATCTGTCCTCTCTTAAGGGGGGGTCATTCCTCAATATCCACTAAGAGAAGGCCACAAGGATAATGTGCAAGAAACAGTCCCCACTGAGGACAGCCGGGAGCAACTGAGAAAATGGAAAGATTGTTCTGCTCAGAGAGAAGAGTCAGCACCCACTCAAAGATGTACCCATTTCCCAGGTGGGGGCTCCTCCCAGAATTCATCTGGTCATGGACCAGGTCCCGCTGCTCACCTTCCATTTTTCCCTTTTCTAGGTGGGAGTTTATTGCAGTTCCCCTCTTCACCGTTTCACGGTAGTATATTGTTTGTATTTGGGGAGGTGGTAACAGAGGGGTGAGGACATGATGTGCCAGGTTTTATGTCTCCCAACTACTTGAGAGTTGGTTTCTGTTTACCACAGAGCATTTTAGTGTTGATCTTTATTCTAGCTGTTGTCTTTTGCTGAGAAACTGTTAGCATTTTGGTGAAGACAATAAAAGAATATGACTTCCATTGAGGTGTGATGAAAAGGTACAATCTGTTGAGCTTGAAACCCAGGTTTTCTAGCCTGTCTCTGTACTCACTGTGGAATGTCTTCACTTGGGCAAGTGACTTAACCTCTCAGGGTTTTCACATCCTCATCTGTAAAACTGAGAAGCAGTAAGTTACAGAGTTATTTTGGACGGTAGGTAATCAATATTCATCACAGTGCTCAGCATAGAGCGCTTGCATGGCAGTCAGTGAATAACAAGAGATGCTTCTCTAAGCAAGGCTTATAGAGAAACATCCATTTCCTTTACAAGAAACATGCCCTATAAAACTTTATCTCTCTTTTATATTCCCCTTTTTTATTATTTTCTAAGTAATCCTAAGATCTTGCAAATTTCTTGTCAATACTGTCTCCTCAGTCCTTTTAGCTCTGCAGAATTAGGCTCTCCTTTTTAAATGGATATCTCAGATCTTTAATTACATGATATCTCAGACAGCCAACAAGTAATTTTATGAAAGGAATGATAATACATATACATTGTCGCTGAGATATTTTAAAGCCCTCTGAGAAATATCTCTCTCTTTGGTCTGAGAAAAGTGTTTGTCTGTTGGTATTTGAATGTGTCTGTTTACGTATGTCTAGGGCTTTCCTATGCAGCTATTAACACTGCTTTTTAAAAACCTATGTTTATGTGACAAGAAAAAAAACCCTCTTCTACAGAGTATATTTTACATTCTTTCTCCATTTGCACCTCTATCACAGAACACCCGAGATTAGGTCATTTATAAAGAAGAGAAATTTGTTTATTTCTCATAGTTCTGGATCCTGGAAACTCTAAGGTCAAGGTGCTGGCATCTCCTGACGGTCTTTTTTCTGCATCCTCATGTGGCAGAATGTGGAAAGGGGAAAAAAATGGACACATTTCCTTCCTCAAGTCTTTTTAAGGCCATAATTCGCTCATGAGGGCAGAGCCCTTATGTCCTAATCATCCTCAAACATCCCTCCCCGCAGCACTGAAGATTAGGCCCCCCACATGTGAATTTTGGGGGCACATTGTGACCATGGGACGTAGATGAGTGACCGTCCATTGAACTGAACTCATGTGATCCTTGCGTAAGCTTCTACTTTCAGTTTTAAATGGCACTGGGGAGAAACATCTAGAGTGATTTAGTGTCACACGTGCCTGGAATTTCTAAGTGCACACATTCAGATAAATTAACAGTTACATTGCTTGCTTTGTTAAAAAATAAAAAATATTTTGCTTGTTTATGATGTCAGTATATTTTGTCAGAATCTAAGGTGGAAAGCTTTGACCTTATACTTAAATAATTGAACTCAGCTTTCTGTCACAGTACATACGTGTATCACCACGTAAATAACTAAAGGTTGCTTATAGTTGAACTGTGACACAGGCATGAGGTTCAAGCCTTAGCAAACTGAAGCGCTGCTGCAGGTAATCACAGCCTCCTCCATAGTGAAGCTTTTACCTCGAATGCTGTACTTTTCTACAACACAAGCACACTCATTTGACAGATCCGAATATTTTAAAATTCATCGTTTTAACCATAATTTTTGCTCATTGATTTTTTTTTTCAAAACAGAAAACATAAATAAAACCATTTTAGAGATCCTGAGGGGAGTCTTATGTTTAGGGATGCAGTGTGGGGTTTAGATTTCTTGTAAAATAATGCCTAGGGAAAGCAATTAGTGCTTATTTGTAAAGTCATACTGTTAGTGAGGTTTTGTTAGAATGAACGTCATTATTCATAAATTTAAAAAGAATTTCTCAGCCGGGCGCAGTGGCTCATGCCTGTAATCCCTGCACTTTGGGAGGCCGAGGTGGGCAGCTCACAAAGTCAGGAGTTCGACACCAGCCTGGCCAGCATGGTGAAACCCCGTTTCTACTAAAAATACAAAAAATTAGCCAGGCGTGGTGCCGCACACCTGTAGTCCCAGCTACTTGGGAGGCTAAGGCAGGAGAATCGCTTGAATCTGGGAGGCGAAGCTTGCAGTGAGCCATGATGGCGCCACTGCGCTCCAGCCTGGGAGAAAGAGTGAGACTCTGTCTCTCACACACACATACACAAATGATTTTGTCACTGATGTTTCTGCCTATGATCATATTCACTGTGTCCCTACACAAAATAATGCAAATGATATCATCTGAAAACCACCTTTTTTGACACTTAACTTTCCGGTCCAAGCCACGGCTACTCAGGCCTGCAGCGGGGAAGGGAGTTCAGGGGCATTGTCTATCTTCCTAGGTGCAGTGCTGGTCAGGAATGTGAGGCTGAGGCCCACGCACAGGCTGCAGTCCTGGCTCTGCCGCTTAGTTGGTGGAAGTCCTCCCCATATCTCTAAGGAATTTTTTTTCCCCATTATTAAATGTAGGGCATGGAAGAGGGGGCAGTCTATGTGGCCCTAAGATCCTTTTCACTCATAACAAAGTACATTTCCATAAATGAGATGTGCACAAGGTGAAATTACAAATGGTTTTAATCACTGATTACATTGGAATGTGGATGCTGAAAATGTTAGGTTGGTGCAAAAGTAATTGCGGTTTTTGCCATTCCTTTCAATGGCAAAAACTGTAATTACACTTGCACCAATCTAATGTATTCTGAATATTTTTCATACTTTCAAGACATTGAGCACATGGCCTAATGCCCTCCACCATGTGGAGAAGACTAAACGACTGCCATGTATTTCTACATCACAGTAGAGCCAGGAAGAGAAAATGAGCTCAAGAACTTCAGGGTTCTTTGTCCTTTGATGACAAATATTGAATACTTAGTTTGTAAGCTTTTAGATGTGATTCTTACATCTCCACCAAACAAATGGATGCAAGGTGGTAATATAAGTTTTTAGTATTCCCACAGTATTTTTGCATAACAGATGTTCAATCAATTAACAAATAAGAAATAATCTATCTCATCTCTACTCAATCCTCATCTCCAGCTGACACCAGCTTCCATTTCCATCCTCACGTCATAGACCTGCTGATTACCAATGCCTGCATCTCCTCTAAAATCCACTGCAAGTCCTGCTCTCTCTGACCACCATCCCTTGTTCCTGCCCTCCATTTGCTCTAGTATTTCCCTGGAGAATTGAGTCTCCTGAACGCTCCTCAACCCATTGACTCTCCAGTGTTTTCACTCCTCCTCACCCTTCCTCTCTTCAGCCTCCACATCATCCCTTCACTTTCTTTTTTTAAATTTTATTATTTTAGAGACACCATCATGCTATGTTGCCTAGGCTGGAACAAAGTCGTTATGCAAAGGTGAAATCACAGAGCACAACAACCTCAAACTCCTGGGCTGAAGCAATGCTCCTGCCTCAGCCTCCTGAGTCACCATGACTCAGTTGTGCATGCACCACCACAGCTGGCTTCATTGTCTATTTTTACTTCCCTCCTTTACAGAAGAAATTATCTAGAATACATGTAGTTCCCCTCTCCAAATTTTTCTTTTTGATCAATTTTCTAATATACCTTCTATCCCTACCACACTAATAAAAGTCATCTTTTCCAGGCTACCATTGGCATAAGAGAAGTTAACAATGCATGCCTCTGCTTTCATCCTAATTGACCTTGCAGGAATACTCAACGCACTTGACCTTCCTTGCTTAATTGAAAGAGCTTGCTTTGTTTGATTTGCTTTGCTTTTTTTATGAAACTCATAATATCAAGCTGTTCTTGTCCTCACCTTGTCTTATGGGCCACTTCTCGTCAACATTCACCGTTGTTTTACTTTTCTTTCTTTTTCTTGTAAATCTCTAAAGGCTGGATGGCCCCAGAGCTCTCTTTCAGCCCCTTGCTTCTATTTTCTACCCATTTTTTTATCCAGTCCTATGACAATTGAGATAGTCAATATGCTAATTGTGTTCAGCTTCATGTCCTTATTTTGGCTTTTTCTGACAGCATGCAGATCTGCTACTATGCTGCTTCTTTAATACCACCATGACATTTCAAAAAAGGCACTTGAAACTCAAGAAGCACATTTTCAAAACCAATTTTTGATTCAATTATTTCTATAATAGGTACCTAAAGTGTTCTTCTCCAAGTCTTTCCAGTTGCAGTAAATAGCTCCCCATTTTCCCAGTTCACCAAAACATCAGCTAAAATAGCAGATTATTTCTTGACTTTTTACTATCCCTCACATTTACCCTACATCCAAGTCATCAAAATATCTTCTTGGTTCACCCTCCAAAATGTATCCTGTATCTATCTATTGCCTTCAGGCTTCAATGTCAAAGCCTATTTCAAGCCACCATGATTTTTCATGTGGATCACCAACTGCTTCCGAAGAAATCTTCCTAATTTTACTCTCAGTCCCTTATTATCCAGTTGTGAGAGGTATCTTCTCAAAGTGACTGTAAGATGACATTACACTCCTGCTTAAAATTCTATAATGACTTTCTTTCATAAAACAA
This sequence comes from Rhinopithecus roxellana, assembly GCF_007565055.1. NCBI lineage: Eukaryota > Metazoa > Chordata > Mammalia > Primates > Cercopithecidae > Rhinopithecus > Rhinopithecus roxellana. The sequence goes on along the minus strand of NC_044565.1, from coordinate 51,977,239 downwards.
TGTAATAATATTTAGGTTGTAGAGACAACTTGAGCACGCGTTCCTTCTTGGTATGGGGGGCTTCTCTCATAGGCGCACATTGAGTGAAATCAGGGCTCCATCCCCTTCTCCTACTTAGCCTGAAATGGCCATATTTTCTCTGCTACAGTACTTGGAAGAAGAGAACGTCATCCCCTTTTTCTACTAAGTCTGAAATGGTCAGATTGTCCTTGCTATAGTCCTTGGAAGAAGCTTCATCTAGGCACTGTCAACTGGGCAATCCGACATGATGCTTTGACTTGTTAAAGGCTGACTCAAAGCTATGGAGCATAGGAAATTCTGTACCAAGGTGCCAGGTGCATCAGATATTCAGACCAGAAGTAGAATGCGGCATCCAACTGAGCACTTGGTCCAACTGAACACTTGGAATTGCAGCGTGAGGTCACTTTGTTTCTGGGTACATGGCATCCCTTCATTCCTGCCCATTGTATAAGCTGGTCATCTAGCTTTTCCAGTGACGCTAGGCATTGTCCAACATCCTATGAATCTATTGTCTTACTGGTTGTCTATTGCTGGTTTATATTATTTGAAGTCAATAACCCTGAATAATGCACATTATTCATAAGAACCCCCATAATCTGAATCTCATATACTCCTTTGACTACATCTTTTCCCAACTCCCCAGTATGCACTAAGTTTCAGCCAAGGGGTCGAAGTAATTTTTCTTGAAAATGCCATTGCTGTTTCTGTCATGCTATATTACATTCACTATTTCAATTATCTTTTTTTATTTAACAGTGACTCAAAAGCTTAGTGGCTTAATATAACCATGATTTGTTATGCTTAGTCACTTAGAGGTTGGACTGGGCTGGAAGATTCAAGGTTTGAATAGTCTTCACTTACATATCTATTACTTGGGACTCTGCCATATTTCCCCATGTCGATATCTTGGGCTTCCTCACAGCATGGTGGACTCAGGTAGACAGGTTCCTTATATACTGGCTGATCTTGAAGAATGAACATGCAAGGTACCATGCTGCTGAAAAGCAATGTCAGAGCTTACCCACCATTGCATCTACTATAGCATATTGGTCAGAGACAGCCTGCATTCAGGGCTCTGCCCTTTGGTAGGAAGAGTAGCATGCATTTCTAGGAGTGGAGAAATCATGGCAGCTATCTATGGAGACTACTCCTTTTGCTCTTCCCTTTGTCTGTGGCTCTCAGATGTGACTTCTTATGGGTACTTAGTTCTCAACTTAAATGTCTCCTCAGAAAGGAAATTTCTGAGCCTCATATAATGTTGGTCCCCCCCATTTTATTTTATTTATGAATTTATCACTTCCCTAAATCTCCTTGCTGGGGAAAAAATAAAGCAAAAAAAATTCTGCCTGGATTTTATTATGAGTGCAACAGGAAGTCATTGTAGGGTTTTAAGCAGGGGTGTAATGTCATCTGACAATCACTTTGAGAAGATACCTCTAGCTACTGGATAATAAGATATTAAGAGTAAAATTAGGAAGATTTCTCAGGAAGCAATTAGTGATTCATGTAAGAAATCATGGTGGCTTGAAAAAGGCTATTGGCTTTGAAACTGAAGGCAATAGACAGATGATGCATTTTAAAGGATGAACCAACAAAATGCTTTGATGGTCTGGTTGCAAGGTAAATGTGAAGAACAGAAAAAATTCAAGAAATCATCTGATGTTTTTGGCTAATGTTTTCAGGATCTGGAAAGATGATGAATTAATAATTTTAATTCTAGATATCTTATGGGAAACTAATAATATATATTGTCTTCCCCAATGGAAGGTATTCCACTGCATTCCAGTCTCCTGGCTTCTAGTATGCTTATTTAGCATCTTTCAATATGCTTTTAGTTTTATTGCAAAGTACAACTGCGTGTGGTACTCAGCATATAACCCATGGGTCATCCGATTACAGCCCATGGACGAAATCTGGTCCAACAATTGTTACCAGGAATACATTTTATTCTGACACCACCAGGCCTGTTTATTTGTGTGTTGCCTGTACCTGCTTTCTTGCTGCCACAATGGAGTTGAGTAGCTGTGAAGGAGACCCACAAAGCCTAAAATACTTGTTCTGGCTCTTTACAAAAAAAAAAAAAAAAAAAAAAAAAAAAGGTTCCTGACTCTTGCTACGTCCTCCTGCATGACTTCTCTATTTTATGTGATGATGAAGTACTGTGATATGATGTCAAACTTATGGAAATCTGGGGCTAAAGTTATAAATTTGTGTCAAAGGCAAACATTTTAGATCTTTCTACTACTCTCAACTCCCACTCCTACCTTTGCATTGCTAACCTTAGGGCAGAGCAAGGTGTGCCTTCATGTGCATTCATGGCATTTTCTCAGTGAGTACAGATGTGGCAACCCAACCCCATGGATTTCTGAGTGAGAAAAATGTTTCAATCATTGAGGGGTCCATAAGGTACTAAAATTAAAGACTTACATTGGGCAAAATTTCAGTCTTGAAAGAGAATTTGAGAAGCAAGTATCTTAAAAAAGTTATTCTTTATCTTCCTCCAGTTTCCTAATTTGAAAGTGATTAAGTCATAGCCCAAGGCTCTGCTTCAGAACCTTGAAGCAAGTTAAACCAAGTTAAACAAACAAACAACAACAACAACAAAGGTGTGAGAGAGAGAGACAGTAAGAATAAATGTGGCCACAAGATAAGATTTATACTGAAGAGAAGGATCTCCATCAGCTGGTTAATGATATGATATCATCGACAAATTCACTCAGCAATAGCTTTCTGCCTGATGCTGCACATATTTCTCTCATTTCGCTTGTGTCCCTAAGTCCTCTACAGAGTTAAAAATACATGAAGGAATAAATAAATTAATTAATATGTACTTGGAAGTTGATTTTGAGAATACCAGCATACTTTCATGAAAAATTCAATAAAAAAGAACCTGGTATTGTTAAGAATGTTTCCAAAGGTAAGAAAGTTCCTCTTCATGCCCAGGTTCCAACCCACGTGTTTAACCTGACAAGAACAAAACTACATTCCTACATTCCTCTCACCTACCTTTGTCTTCTTGCCAGAATATTTTCTCTCGTGAGGAGGGGGAAGAGTGGAGGTACATTCGATTTTCACTACAGCTTCTTATGATGTACCTGTGCTGCTTTGAACAACAGATGCCACCCTTGAACAGGCAGAACCCCATACAACACTTGGTATATAAAATTTTCTGAAATCAGCTTTAGTTGTGGGCCTCTCATGAATAAAGTCAATTTCCACAACTGTGGGTCCTCTTAGGCAATATAGTAAAATAAGTAATCAACAGACCTGACATTATTCTTTAACTTTTAACTCTAAGTTATGTATTTTTATAACAAAGTGGCATGGTGGAAAGAGGAAGTTCTCTAGTGGAAAGACATATGTTTGAATTATCTTGTTAATATTTTGTCAAAGGTGCTATACTAGGTAGGATAACAGGCCCCTATGATATTCTTTTCCTGTTCCCTGGAAGATAAATATGTCAGGTTATGGAACAAAGGGAAATGAAGGCTGCAGGTGGAACTCAGGCTGCTAATCACCAGCTCTCTGACCTAGAAAGAAGATGTGGAAAATGGAGGCAGAACATTCAGTGTCAGAGGATGTGATGTAGGAAAGACTCGGCTGGTTCCTTTTGGCTTTGAAGATAGGAGGGCCCTGAGCCAAGGGATAAAGTAGCCTTTAGAACCTGAGAAAAGCAGGTAGGAGATTCTCTCCAGAGACTCCAGAAGACAGTGCACTCACCCAACATATTGACTTTAGCCCAGTGAGATCTGTCTCAGATTTCTGATCTATGTGCCTGTAGGATAATCTGTTTCCCTGCCATTTCCCAGCAGCAGTAGGGAATTAAGACACTGAGTTACATGGATACTGAAATTGTTTGAAATATCAGAAACAACAAAATACATCCATTGAAATAAGTTTTACTTCAGTGAAAACAATTTTAATTCAGTGAAAACAATTAGTTTAGATTTTTTCACTGGAGCACATGTCACAAGAAGAAAAAGAAACTTATTTGCAGTATATTTAACAATTATGTAAGTGTCACTATGAAAAGTCCCACAAAGTCTGCCCTTTACAACAACTTTCTGTCTTGACTTCTTTGATATGGCACCTTTTATAGCCTCCTACTTCTAATTATATTTCTCCTCATTCCCGTTTTTCCACATTTCATTTCTACATCCATTCTTTTCACTGGTGTTTTCCATTTTCAAGGCTTTAACAACCCTGCCATCTTGATGGGGTTAACCATATTCCACAAGCCCTGATATCTGTCTCAAGCTGAATTTCCACTTTTCACCTGCGTATGTGGTAACCTCTCCCTCCACTACACCCAGTCTACCTTGCACGTCTCTGGAAACAAAACTCCAACACACCTTAAATTAAAACCTCAACCCCAACTCTACCTACATCCTGTTTTATTCAGAGTCTCAGGGAGCAACACCTCTTTCCTTCAAGTGGCTGCACCAAGAATCTCAGTGTTTTGCAATCACTCTTTCCACATCTAATCAGCCCTAAATTCTAATTCTTGAAAATGCTCAAATGACACTCATATGTGTTCTATTCTAAGAGTCTACTGGCAGAACCTGATTTTAGGTGACCTTCTAATTAGTCTTCTTGCATTCTGCCACTTGTCTTCATCAGTGCCATATTCTATGTCCTGCATAATTAGAAAAGCAATTCTTTTTAGCCCCAGAACCTTCAGATATTGGTCACTGTCCCAAAATAAAGTGTGAGCCCTGACAGTGATGTTCCACACTCCCACAGTACAGGGCTGGAATATTTTTCCATATACACTTCCTATTATTTTTTCTCTCAGGATTCATTCATACTGTGAAAAAATATTGAGGACACCAAAAAGCTCCTATTTATGTGTGTTAGATTTATAGGTAGTGTTTTAATCCATTTTCACACTGCTATAAAGAACTACCTACGACTGAGTAATTTATGAAGAAAAAAGGTTTAACTGACTCACAGTTCTACACGGCTGGGGAAGTCTCAGGAAACTTACAATCATGGCAGAAAGTAGGGAACAAGGTATGCCTTATACGGTGGCAAGAGAGAGAGAGCAAGTGGGGGAAGTGCCATGCTTTAAAACCATCGGATCTTGTAAGAACTCACTCACTATCACAACAACAGCATGGGGGAAACACCCCCATGATTCAAGCACCTCCCACCAGGTCCCTCCCTTGACACTTGGGGATTATGGGAACTATAATTTGAGATGAGATTTGTGTGGGGACACAGGACCAAGTCATATTATTCTGTCCCTGGACCCTCTGAAATCTCATGTCCTTCTCACATTTCAAAATGCAATCATGCTCTTCCCAACAGTTCCCCAAAGTCTAAACTCATTCCAGCATTAACTCAAAAGTCCAATTTAAAAGTCTCATTGGAGACAAGGCAAATCTCTTCTGCCAATGAGCCTGTGAAATCAAAAGCAAGTTAGTTACTTCCAAGATACAATGGGGATACAGGCATTGGGTAAATATCCCCATTCCAAATGGGAGAAATTAGGCAAAACGAAGGGGCTACAGGCCCCATGCAAGTCCAAAATCCAATAGAGCACTCATTAAACCTTAAAGCTCCAAAATGATCTCCTTTGACTCCATGTCTCATATCTAGGTCACACCTATGCAAGAGGTGAGCACCCACAGCCTTGAGCAGCTCTGCCCCTGTGGCTTTGCAGTGTGCAGCCTCCTTCTAGGATGTCTTCATGGCTGGTGTTGAGTGTCTGCAGCTTTCCCTGGCACACTGTGCAAGCTGTCAGTGGATCTAGCATTCTGGGGTCTGGAGGATGGTGGCCCTCTTCTCATAGCTCCCCTAGACAGTGCCCGAGTGGGGACTCTGATCTCACATTTCCCCTTCTCACTGCCATAGCAGAGGTTCTCCATGAGGGCTCTGCCCCCATCAGAGACTTCTGCCTAGACATCCAGGTATTTCTATATATCCTCTGAAATCTAGGTGGAGGCAGGCCCAACACCACATGCAAGCTGCCAAGGCTTGGGGTTTGTATCCTCTGAAGCAATGGCCAGAGCAGTACCTTGGCCCATTTTAGCCATGGTTGGGGCTAAAGCTGAAGCAGCTGGGACACAGGTAACCACGTCCCAAGGCTGCACAGAGCAGAAGAGCTGGCCCAGGGAACCACTTTTCCCTCCTAGGCCTCTGGACTTGTGATGGGAGGGGCTGCTGTGAAGGTCTCTGAAATGCCCTGGAGACATTTTCCCCATTGTCTTTGATACTAACTTTCAGCTCCTTCTTACTTATAAAAATTTTTGTAGCTGGCTTGAATTTCTCCCTGAGAAAACGGGGTTTTCTTTTCTACCTCATTGTCAGGCTGCAAATTTTCCAAATTTTTATGCTTTGCTTCTCTTTTAAACATAAGTTCCAATTTCAAATCATTTCTTGGCGAATTCACATGACTGTATGCTTTCAGTAAAAGCTAGTCACACTTTGAATGCTTTGCTGCTTAGAAATTTCTTCTGCTAGATATGCTAAATCATCTCTCTCAAGTTCAAAGCTGTACAAATCTCTAGGGCAGGGGCAAAATGTCACCAGTGTTTTTGCTAAAGCACAGCAAGAGTGACCTTTGTTCTACTTCCCAAAACTTCCTCATCTCCAGCTGAGAACGGCTCAGCCTGGGCTTCATTGTCCATTATCACTAGCAGCATTTTGGTCACAATCATTCAACAAGTCTCTAGGAAGTTCCAAACTTTCCTATATCTTTCTAGCTTCTTCTGAGTCCTCCAAACTGTTCCAACCTCTGCTCATTACCCAGTTCTAAACTCAATTCCACATTTTCAGGTATCTTTATAGCAATGCCCCACTTATCTTAGTGCTAATTTTTTGTGTTAATTCATTTTCACACTATTATAGAGAACCACCTGAGACTGGGCAATTTATGAAGAAAAAAGGTTTAGTTGACTCAGTTCCACATGGCTGGGAGACCTCAGGAAACTTACAGTTGTGGTGAAAGGCAAAGGGGAAACAAGGCACAACTTACACGGTGGCAGGAAAGAGAAAGAGTGAGGAGGAAGATACCTCACATCAGATCTTGTGAGAACTCACTATTGTGAGAACAGAAAGGAGGAAGCTGCCTCCTTGATGCAATCACCTCCCACCAGGTTCCTTTCTCAACACGGGGATTATATTTCGAGATGAGATTTGGGTGGGGACACAGAGCCAAACCATATCAGATAGAAGTTAAAAGTAAAAGTTTTAAATTATTTATTCATTAATTCATGTCAAAGTAAAAATTTTTCTATTATATACAAACATAGCATTTGGAGGGATAAAAACCCTATTTTTCAAAAGAAAAATCACTGAAAAGATTGACTTTTTTCATCTTAGTAAATCTCTTTAACATCTGGCTCCATAAATGATAGCTGGATTATCGTGTATGCTGGTTGATTCAATCCATTTTCATATGTTGATTTGTGTAAAGTATATATAGAAAATCCAGTTTTACACAATTATGTACTTGGAAAAAGGAGGGATTTTTAAATAGGCTTTCAGATGTTTGTGAATATTCTACTTAAATACAAACCAAACTTCAAAAAGTGGTAGTTTTTAAAATGTTACTTGCAGTGTGAAATCTGAAGCCATATAAATTAAGATTTTATACTATGCTACCTTATAGTATCTCCACTTAATTTTCAGTTTGAACAGATAACTTACCTATCATGCAGTGATCATTTGTAACATCAGCTATTGGTCATTGGAAAATATTCATTTATGTAGATCTTGCAAATGTTGATACATTTCATTACATAACATCTAGAAATCACATGCATTACTATCACCACTGAGTTCATTTAAAAAGTCGTTAAGTACTGAGAAACTATGAGTTATAGTGGCAAGTACAAATTTCCCAAAATACTAAATTTTTCTTGCAAGTTTGATTTTTATCACAGGCAACCAATATTTTCACTCATATTCCTTGAAGCATCAGTAATCCTTTACTCATTGTTGAGACAGTATCTGCCAAATATTTTGCATATCTCAGCCTGGCTAACCATAGTTTGTCTATTAGCTCTTCTAAGTAAAAAACGGTGTTGCATGAAAATTGTCTAGTTCAGCACACAGTTCAGTCACAGAAGCTCTGTTCCTCAGGTAACCATTGTGCCCCCGTATATGGCAGAAGTGCAGTGCTTCTCATTTTGTCTCACAGGATATAAGACTTGGACTTCATACAATTAATGATATTTAATACTTTTACAAAGATATTCCCAAGGGAATCTACATTTTTTCCCTCTGCATGTGAAGTAATGAAGAATACAGGGATTACTTGTATGAACTGGTGCTACTGCCTTGATTCATGGTAAGGTGCCAGCAGTTTCACCCACTGTTGCTTTTGCATCTACAGTAAAAGCACCAACAAAGTTTAAAAAGGCAAATAATGTCTTAGTGTTATTATGCAAATGGTTTTGACGCCACAGCCCCCTTGAAAGAATCTTAGGAACCATGAGAGGTCCACAGAGTATACTTGACATGGCTAATCATTTTTGTTATTTTTACCCACAACTATAAGAAGACCCCAATTTTATGAAATTTAAAAGAATGACTTCAGGTCCAATGGGCGTTATGGAGAGTCACCTGCCTGTGTCTTCTTCCCTCTCTCCCTTTTCTCCTGTGACTCCATCATGGTCTCAAGGCTCACAGTCTTGGCCAGCCAAAGTCCTCACAAGCATGCTGTGTGTCAACCTGTTTCACTTTCCATCTCCTTCGCATTGCTCACAACATTTGCTTGCTCAAAACGTTCCTCACCATTGCACACCAAACCCACAACAGAGTGTTCCTCACTGTCACTTTTATTTTAGCTATAGTCCATAACTGGGACTTCACCTGCCCTTCTAGAATGAACACTTCTGGAGGGTAAGGACCATTTCTAATTCAATTTAACTTCCAGAAAATGCAGAGGTAATAAACGTTTGTTTAAAATATTGAAAATCTTTTCTTGAAAAAATCATTTTCCGGGTGTCTTTACTTTTTTTAGTAGCTAGAACATTCAATGCAAATACTGTGTATCTATCTTTCAGTCTCAAGAGCCTTTCCTACATTTAGCCCTAAGAAACATTTCTTGTCAGAACTTTATTATTATAAAAAATTTCAAACCAAGATCATCCCCATCTTAAAAGTTATAATTGAATGAAATTATAGAAACTCTTACACAAGCCTAATTACACTCTAACCCTCACTCTACCATTGAAGCTTGCCTTAATACTGGTGATCAAGTAGATTTCCCTAGGGTGCCTTCAGTAAAACCTGTGCTGCTGATTCTTGAGTATTTTCAGGGAATTCTGTGCATTCCTTTCAAGCGATGCCACATGTGTGATTACTCTGACTCTCAGAGTCTCTACAAATTTGTCTACACCTGCTGGTGGCCTTACCCAGAAAGCTGGATCCTTGGATTGTACAAGGAGAGCTCCCTGCCAGTTGGTGCACCACCATTTTCATAAGGCTGTGCGACTGCTGACGCGCAAACACGAGTTGATAAAGCTCTTACAGCATTGATTAATTTGTTTCATTTCTAAGGATTCAGAAACTACTGATTTATGTCAAAAAAAAAGGGGGCTTTATACTGAATATTTTTGGTTAACAGTTGTATCCTGGAGGTTCAGTCTATGGCAGGAAGGAGAGGGTTATGGTTCTGGGTCCCAAGACTCAGAAAGGGACATGAGCTGTCACTGAGAAGATTGCAGAAAGTGAAAGGATGTCATGCGTCACTGACTGTAACTTTCTCAATAAAACAATGGAGGGAAGAAAACATCAAGATCAGGAGCAGACATCCTGCTGACTTTATACAGTAAGACTCTTTACATTCATTTTCCTTCTTCTTTCTCTTCAAGAAGTGGACATGCGGCACCAAAACGGGAAACAAAACTCCACCACCATCACTAACAAATAAGGACTAGAATTTCCCACACGTATTTTGGACTGAGTGGTGATTTTGGAAAGTTACTATGCACATGAACAAATCCCTGTGCATTTGGGAAGTAAGCAACAGAGAAAGGTCTCCTGGCTTGTTAACTTTTATACATAGCAATTAATCTAGCATTTTATAATCCTAAACTCTCTTTCATGTATGTGATCTTATATCTCACCCCATCTCTGTGAGGTGGATATTATTTTCATTTTAAGGAAGTCATAACTGTTTTGATAAAGTAGTGTGTCAAGCAGAGATGCATTCAGCTGTTATTCTGAAGTAGACAATCAAGCGCTGTTTGGTGGCCCCGGGAATTTACCAGAAACACAGATGTCTTCGTTTTTCTGCTGACATCATTTGTTTCTATCTTTAAGAAGTTTAGAGATGGCCTCTGTAGGTCTAGCCATTGATTTGAGTTTCTGGCCAGGAAAAGGGGAAGACAGGAAGCAAAAGAGCATTCACTTCCTAGATGAGTCAGCCTACTTTAAAGGGTATTTTCTGGAACTTACACTAATGACTATTTCTGACCACATATAGTTGACCACTATATATATCTGCCAAGGAGACAGAGAAATGTAATCTTTTGCTGTTGCTTTGCCATTGCCACTCCAAATAAAAGTAGGATTCTATTTCTGAGGAAGAGTCCCAACCATCTTCCTACAGATGGTTATTCTGTTACAGAGCTGAAGCTTTAAGCCAAATCCACCTCTCTCAGTCTACCATTTTGTATCTGAACTTACACTGAGGAAAATAGTTTTATAATGTTTACTTCTGTCTATTGCTTTCGATGAAATAGTCTTATTTGAATACTTACCTCCAGAGAGGTTGTAAGATTACACACAATATTCTAATTCTTTCATGATCTCATGTACTCATAGAGCTTTAGTCTTTTTTTTTTCCTAGTGACACAATTTTTAAGTCTTTCTCTGTTTTTTGTACTTTTTGAACTACTTATCAGTCTTTTCCCACTCTCAAAACAAAGCCTGTCCCTCTAACCTGTGCAGCTCATACTCTTTCTGATTATCTCTTTTATTTCAAGGGCACCCACATTCCCCAGAGTTTCAACTGAAGTGGCTCCATACCAAGGATCCCACAACTCGCAGTAGAAGCAAACCTAAATCTTCTCTGAAGAAGAAATCTTCAGATTAGGGATTCTAGTTTTCCATAAATTAAAATCAATGAAATGTGAGAGACCACAATTAAAAGTCAGCAAACATGCAAAATTGTCATCATGCATGAGAGTCAGATAGAAAAGCAAACATTACATTTAGACTCCCTGATATTGAAATTATAAGATAAACAATACTTAGCATTGTGCATATCAAATATATTCATGGCTTTTAAAAATTAATAAACTGAGAAAGCCATAAGAAACTACAAAATCATGAGAGCTTTGAAAAATAACTATATAAAATGTTTATATGTGTATATATATGTGTGTGTGCCTGTTCTATATATTTGTATACATACCCATACATGCATATATACATATTTGAGACATAATAATGCAATTAATTATTAAACAGCTGATTAAAGAGAAATGATGGATTCACTAATAGTATAAAGACGAATTGTTAAGTAAAATGCACTCTATAAAACTAAAAATTGGAGTAGCCATATTAATTAGACAAAGTAGACTTTAGAACACAGATCATTACTAGGAATGAAAACAATTTCTTAATAGAAATTTTATAACAAAAGGGTCAATTCACAAGGGGAAAAGCAATCTTAGGTGTTTTTGTACATAATAATGAAGCTTTAAAATATATAAAGAAACAAACTGGTAGAACTACAATGAGATCTAGGGAAATACACAGAAGTACCCGGATATTTTAATGTTTATCTATAGCACATAGAATAAAGAGGCAGAAAATCAGTAAAGATAGGAAAAATGTAAATGATATTGTAACCAACTTGATCTAGTTGATATTTTGAAACACCCCACCCACCCTCAGCATAATAAACACACTTTTCAAGTGCACATGGAACATTAACTGAAATTAAATATATTCAGGTTACTACAACAAGTCTTAATACATTTAAAAATATTCACATTGTAAAAAAAGCGTTCTTAGACCACAGCAGAATTAAACTAGATATACTAGATATGCATACAAACTGTTCAAGTATTTTAAAACTGAAAAATAATTCCTTAATTATTACATGTATTTGAGAATGAATTTAAAAATAATTAGAAAGTATTTTGAACTGAATGAAAAGGAAAATAGAAACCATCACAATTTTTCCTGTGTAGCTAGACTAGCAATTAGGAGGAACTTAAGCACTGATAACTGTATTAGAAAAGGCGAAATTCCTAAGTCAATGATTCTGATCCCAGTATCTGCCTTAAGCCAGGCAAAGAAGAAAAACAAAATAAAGTAAAAAGCAGAAATCAATGTCAAAATCTGATTCTATGAGAAATCAATAAAACTGATAAACATTTCAGAATCATAAAAACAAAAAACATAACCAGTTACTAATATCAGGAATGAAAAGAGTGACATCATTGCAGGTCTAAAAGTACTAAAAAGGTAAGAGAAAACTATAAATCATTGCTGAAATAACTAAGTTAAAAAGTTAAATACATCACACACACACACACACACACACACACACACACACACACACACACATACACCCCTTGTTTTAGGTCAGAAGACTCAATATTGTTAATGTGCACATTTCCCCCAAATTGACTTATGATTCAAAGCACTGCAATTAAAATCTCAGCATGACTGTTTTCGGAAACTGAATACTTGTTTTGAAAATTCATATGGAAGTTCAAAGGACCAAAACTTCCAAAACATCTTTCAAAAAAGAACAGATGGAGGACAAACACTATCTGATTTCAAGACACTGTGGTGTTAAACGTAAATGGTATGCAGATCAATGGAATAGAAGAGTCCAGAAACAGACCTACCCATATATGGCCAACTGAAATTGCCAAAAACGTGCAAAGGCAATTTAATGGAGAAATTGTAGACTTTTTCGTCAGTGTTCTTGTGATGACTGGGGATATGTATACAATAAAACAAAGCAAAACAAAAGGAGGCCTTCGAACCATAACTTGCTCCTTATAAAAAATAAACTTAAAATTGACGATATATTGGCCGGGCATGGTGGCTCATGCTTGTAATCCCAACCCTTTTAGAGGCAGAGCTGGGTGGATCACTCGAGGTCAGGAGTTGAGACTAGCCTGGCCAACATGGTGAAACCCCATATCTACTAAAAATGCAAACAAAAAAGATGATATATTTAAATTTAAAACTTAGAATATCATATAAAACGTATTTTAAAATCCTATAAATTTAAAAACCTACAAACAACAGCAAAAAATAGTAAGAAGAAAGCATAGGAGAAAATTGTTTTGACCTTAGGTTGGACAAATATTTCTTAGATTTCAAATCAAAAACATAACCCATAAAGAACGAATTAAACAATTACACTTTTCGAAAGTAAAACAACAGAAACAACAAATTTTGCTCTTTGAAACACACTCAAAAGAATGAGAACACAAGCCAAATATTAGGAGAGACAAATCATTGCAAGCCATATATCAAACAAAAAACCAGTATCTATGTTGTCTTAAGAACTGTGACAACTCAGTTAACTCAACTTTTTAAAAATGGGCAAAATATTATTTAAACAGATAATTCACCAAAAAAAACTAAGAATGGCAAATTAGCAATTGAAAAGCTGTTCAACATAATGGATCATTAATGAAATAAAACATAAAAGTAAAATGTTAACTTATAAGTAATAATTTATTAGAACACAATAATGTGTTAAATTTAAATAATATAAAAAGATTCACCATTAAAAGTGTTGGCAAGGATATGAACACATTAGAACTCTCAAACACTAGCTGGTGAAAATGTAAAATAGCCCAACACATTTGGAAATCAGTTTTGCTGTTTTCTAAAGTGTTCAACATCCACCTGCATATGATCCAGCCGTTCTATGCTAAGACAGCTACCCAATGGAAATTAAAGTGCATGATCATACAAGTGTAGTACATGAATGTTCAAAGCAGATTTATTTGAAATAGGTAAAAACTGAAACTAACATAACCACCAAAAGTTGAACTAACAAATATGTTTTTAAATACCCACCCAATAAAATATTACTCAGCAGTAAAAATGAATGAACAGTAGGTACATGAAACAAGATAAATGAATCTCCAATAACTGTGCAGAATGAAAATGGCCACAAATGTGTTAACTTTATTATTACATTTATATAAAGTTTTACTGGATGCAAGCTAATCTACAGCGACACAGTGCAGATCCTTGGTTACAGATAACAAGGTGGGAGGAGGAACAGGAGGAAGAGAATAGAAAGTATCACTAAGCATTGGGGTAAGGAATCTGCTCTATTGATTTTGGTGATGGTTTCATGTATTCACATATGAGTTGAAACTTGTCAGACTGTGCATTTGAAATATGCTTAGTTTCTTTTACAGAAATCACACCTCGAGAAAGCTGTTATAAGAGATTTGGGGAAACATAGTAGGAAACACTGTTATGACCATCAGTATATCACAAAAACTACAATTCTTACAAGAAGTCAACCAAAGATCCACTGGTTAAACTTGCTATTCAAGACACCATAAAAAATCCAAACATAAGGCTTGGCATGGTGACTTGCAGCTGTAATCCCAGCACTTTGGGAGGCCAAGGCAGGTGGATCACTTGAGCCCTGCAGTTTGAGACCAGCCTGGGCAACATGGAGAAACCCTGTCTCTACAAAAGAATTACAAAAATTAGCCAGGTGTGGTGATGTAGGCCTGTAGTTCCAGCTACTTAGGAGGCTGAAACTGGAAAATAGCTTGAGACTGGGAGGTGGAAGCTGTAGTGAGCCGAAATACCATCAGTGCACTTTAGTTTGGGCTACAGAGTGAGACTCTGTCCCCCAAAAAAGCAAAAGACAAACAAACAAACAAAAAAACCATAAATGGCACACTGGAAGAAGATACAACAATACATGTTAACAACAAAAGATCCCTAAATGAACAGCAACAAATAGCCCAATGAAAACTGGACAAATGACAGAAACAATGATTTCACAGAATAGGAAACACTGATGACACACACACTAACCTAATTCTCAGTCAGAAAACAATTCACATTTTATCCACAATAATCTGCCATTCTATAGAGGCTAAATTGAAAATAAATTAAGAAGTCTGATAATACCAAGTGGTAGAGAGGATAAGCTCTTAAATGACGTCATTGCTAAAATTTCTCCAATAAATTTGAGGAAATTACTTGACATAATTTGATGTAAACTAGCATTTACTGGAAATCTGACCCAGCAAGTATTTTCCCAGGTGTGTACCCTAGGGAAAATTTCACAAATGTGCAGCTAGAGACATATTCACAAAGTTGTTCATAATAGCATTTTTCTCAGTAATAAACATTGGAACCTAAATGTTCATAATGGAAGAATGGAAATATAAATACAAAAAGGTATATTATACAGCAATGAAAATGAGTGCACTACAGTTATATGTAATAGCATCCACGGTGATTAAAAACAAACTAGTCGGTGAAAATAATAAGTTTTATATAATTACGTACGGTAAGATATCATTTTGTTTATGTTAAATAAAATAATTAAAATTAAGCCATAAAGATATATCATACGTTATCGAATATATTTTTGAAAGCAAATGAAGGCTGGGATCCTAGCACTTTGGGAGGCTGAGGCGGGCATATAATCTGAGATCAGGAGTTCAAGACCAGTCTGGCCAATGTGGTGAAATCCCATCTCTACTAAAAATACAAAACTTAGCTGGGAGTCGTGCTGGGCACCTGTAATCTCAGCTACTCAGGAGGCGAAGGCAGGAGAATCTCTTGAACCCAGGAGGCAAAGGTTGCAGTGAGCTGAGATCTCACCACTGCACTCCAGCCTGGATGACAGAGGGAAACTCTGTTTCAAAAAAAAAAAGCAAATGAATAACAGACACAAAGTTTCAAATAATTGTTACCGTGGAGGAGGAGGCTAGAGAATCAACAGGGTGAGAAAGGAGTGCTCAAATAGATTCAGTAGAGGGATAATGTAGACATCTTGCGTGAAACGGTGGATTCCTAGCATCCGTTGTATTATGCTTCCTAACCCACGTACATTACACATATTCCTCATATTCTTCATATTAAAAACCTCGAAGGCTTTAGAGGGTAAGAAATAGAAATGACAGACTACATGTGAAAGGCTGTTCTGCACTTACGGATTTGGGGAGAGGAGACGGGAAAATACACTGACTTTGGGGGAAGGGTGATCAGTGGTCCATTTTCAGTGCTGGGTTTCTTCTAAACACTCCCCATTCCCCATTCACCCATTCCCCACAAGTGCTCTTTCATAGACACTTCTGTGTAGACAAAGTATGTTATAAGTCACTTAAGACATCCTTGATAACCCTGGGCCTACATTCCTATGTCAGGGGAATTTCAGGGATCCCCAAGATTCAACACTCCCAGAATGACTCCCAGAACTCAGCATATAGTTGTACTCATAGCTAACATTTCTTACAGTTAAAGGATAAAACACAAAATCGGAGAAGGGAAGAATTTGGAAGAAAATTAGATGCAAGTTTCCAAGCATTCTCTCCTGGTGAGGCTGCACAGGACACACTTAGCAGCAGTGTGTCCTGACGACATACGGGAATGCTGTCTTCCAGAGAAGCTCATGGAAGACTCAGCCCCCAGCACCTTCACTGGGGGCTGCTCACCTAGGCTTCCACTGTCTAGCTGGTACTCACACTGAAGACCTCCAGAAAGAAAGCTCAGCACAGACCATGCTGTGTGCACTGGCCAGGCACAGTGAGCCACTCTTATTCAGGGGAGATGTTATAAGAGCTTGGGCAGCTGGTCACCGGCAAAGTTCTCAGACCCCAGACAAGGGCCAGTTTCCTTTCTATGGAGGACAGTCTCAGCCTGCCACACAGGTGAGCCCCAGGAATCCAAGTATAAAAATAAAATAATTAGTCAAATGTTTTGGTTCCAGAATGGATTATACTAGACTGAGAGAGACGTACGAGAGCATTCTTGAGCTTCTTTTAGGAGAAGGAGAAAAACAGTGGGCCCCGTGTTAAGGACAGAAACTCCGGCAGCAGGGACTATCAACCTTTCTCCCAAGGAGGTGGCAGTACATCCAGCGAAACAAGTCAAAGACCGAAAAAATACCCAGTGATACATGGGTTCCCCACCAGCTCAAGAGAAATAGATGTGTCACGACCAAGTTTAAAAAAAAAAAAAAGTGTTAACTATATTCTAACTGGTCTCTCTGCTTTTGGATAATTCCCATACAAACCACTTACTCTACATTTCGGAAAGAGGCTATTACTGATAAACATGTTTCCAAAGCCCATACAATTAAACAATGAGAAAAACATCATTTAGTATAATGCAGGGTAAATTATCACATGCCTATTAGGTGCTGCACATTTTACTTAAGTTTAAGTGTAATAAAGTAGAAAGGGGAAAATGAATATTTACTAGAAATTTAAGCAAGATACAGAATTATCAATTCTCAGAAAATATTATGTACCTAAACATTGAATTCCAAGAAATGATGCATTTTTAACCACTAATATGATGTGACACATGTCAACAGCAAGGAAAGGGTTACGTCAGTTATGCTGTTTTACGAGCGGTCAGCACTGAAGAATTCCTGCACCTAAGGAAAATCTGAATGCGTTCGTAGCAAAAAGCTTAATGATAGGATTTACATATTTTCAAACAATAAAAGCAACGTATCTTCACTAAGTCAGGTAAAAGGACAATAAAACATAAAGAGAATAAGAAAATCACGCATAATCTCACTCTAAAGAAAACTGCTGTTTTTATTTTATTGTATTTCATTTAAAGCTCTCTTTGATTTATATCTTTTATATGTATGTTCTCTGTCTCTATATATACATGTTTATATATATATGCATGCTTATATATATGCACATTTATACATGTACATAGTGTGGTATAAAAGCTGGGGGACTTTTTTTTTTTTTTGCTTTTAACTAAAAAATCATTTAAAATAAAGATCCGTAATAGAACCTTCCCAATTACAAGAAAAAGAAATTAAGAAGCCCAAGGCTAAAATTGTAACCCATGTCACTTGCTTATATCTTTATTCAGTAATGAAAGAATTTTGCTAATTTTGTTCAATAGGAGTTTCTTTCTTAGTGGCCTGCAGTCATTCAGCTAGATCAATGATTTAATCATGTCATAATGCCACCTGCTTGGTCTGAAATCCTTTTGTGGGATTCTCTACAGTTCACAGTGGCATATTTTCAGGTTAAAATGACCTGAATTTAGTGTTCAAGAAAATCTCATATATTCCCCAAATAATGAGCTGAACCTAGAATATACCTACTAAAATCTCTTGGATCCACTTTTCATCTACAAGGAAGCAGTTTCAAGAGCCAATGAGTATGGTTGTTACACAGGAATTGCCATCTTCTAAGCATTATAAGGGTCTGGTCATGTACTCTTGCATTTTTATGCATTCCCACAAATTTGATTACAATTTAAAATAATTATGCTTGCAATAAAAAACATAATTATGTCTTGAAAGTAATTCTGGCCATTTTATCTTAATGTGGGTTTAGTGTTGAATCTATCTGTGCTAAAATCACCTAGGAAATCCGAAATGTTCTCAATATTTTTACATAATTTGAAGGCATGGTTATTTTTCACAGATGCTTAATTTTTTTTCCACTTACATCACAAATGTTTACTAACATTAAATAAAATAAAAAGAAAACATGTAAAATGATAGATCTGAATTATCATAAATATTATAGTCATCACAAAGTATCATTAAAAAATTATTGATGTTTATCAGTCATACAACAAAACTTCATTATCCCCTGTCCTGAGGTAGCAGGGATTATCTTTACAGTAGTAAGTAAACTAGCAAGATGTCTAAGATAAAATGCTCCAATCTGGATTCAAGAAACTGAGCTATCTATCTTTGCTTTTAATAAAAAAAATCCTTCTTATCATATTTCCAGGCCTGCTATGTGAATTCATGTTTACATATTATGCCACATCAATGAGAATATGTATGATATTTTACATACACATATATGTATGTATACACATATCTATGTGTGTATATATGTGCGGGTTCATATATATATGTGCACACAGGTATATGAATATGATGTACAAATTTAAAATTGTACAGTATTTTATGGATACTTTCTTAGTAAATGTTCACAGCAAAATAACATTGAGTGTCATGTATTAGTATCGACATTCTAAAGATGAGAGAGAAGCAGCTAATAACAAATGCATGACCTGCCCATCATGGGCTCAGGGCAAATTGTCTTTCCTTCTTTTTCACTGCCTTGGTGTCTGGCTCTTAACAAACAGGACGTGGTCTTTGTCCCAGTTGCAATTAGTTGTACTTTCTTATTTCGTGCACAGCACTTGCATGAGCTGTGAACATATGCCCCCTTCGGGGTGGCTGGACCACCTGGGTTCTCTATGAACAGGAGTCACTTCATTCACATTTACAGGGCCTTGGGATTGTTAGTATCATTTTCAACCTGGCTGTTTCCTCCAATGAACTGTGAGCCCATGGAGCACATATCATGGTGTGCCTCCATCTCCAGTGTTTGCAGTGGCGGTACTCTTGCTGCCAGGTAGGTCTCTTCTCAAGCATCACCTCCTTTCTTCTGACTTTTTAAAGTATCACCTCCAGGTTGTGTTTCTTCACTGAGTTCATCAATACAAAATTCATCTTCTATGTGTCTGCCTGTTTATTATCCGTCTCCCCTCTGGAGCTCTGGCTTGCTTGCTTCAGTGCTCTCAGCATGCAGAACTGTACCTTGGGTATGAAGTGCTTGAAAGGATTATTGTAAACTATTAATAATTTTTTATCGTTTGTAAAAAATAAACATAACGTTTTTTGAATAGCAAAAATAAGATGGATATTTGATATTAACTGCCTTCATATGCCATGTTCACATGTTCACATAACGGTGTCCTCTTGTCACTTAAAGACCAAATATGAGTGGCCTCCCCTGGGTTTGTTTACAAGAACAAGGGAGATCCATGGAAGAGGGGGTGTGTGCACACCTTCAATGATTTTTGAGATCAACATTGCTATCCCATTGTACATATGTGAAAATGAAGCTCATATATTTTGAAAAACTTGCCAGGATGCACCTGTCACTGGAAACAGCTGAATGTAAATCTCAGGTTGCAATGACTCCAAGTGCAAAGTTGTTCAACCCTCCGTGCTAGGTTAGGGAAACACTGAGGGGAAGATGGCCTCCCCGTCAGCTCCACCAGGGCTGGCTGTCAGGTGCGCCCATGCATGGGTGCTGTCTCTGTATCCCCACTGAAGCCCACAGCAGAGGCTGCATTCCTGCTCACATAGACATTTACTCATTTACTGTATTCTGTTTATGGATCTAATAACTATTACATTTTACACAGGTGTTTTTATCACTTAAAAAATCCTTAGATAGCTGCACCCGGTGACTCATGCCTATAATCCCAGCACTTTGGGAGGCCAAAGCAGGCAGATTACCTGAGGTCAGGAGTTTGAGACCAGCCTGGCCAACATGGAAAAATCCCATCTCTACTGCAGAAACAAAATTAGCCAGGTGTGGTGGTGCATGCCTGTATTCCCAGCTACTTGGGAGGCTGAGGCAGAAGAATCACTTGAACCCGGGAGGCAGAGGTTGCAGTGAGCAGAGATCACGCCATTGCACTCCAGCCTGGGCAACAAGAGAGAAACTCCATCTCAAAAAAAAAAAAAAAAAAAAAAAAATTCTTAGACATATTCAGGTATTTACCTGTTGCAGAACTTTTAAATATACCCAGTGTTCTATGGATGGCTTTTATTTGACTCACAATCCACTGAGATTTCGAATTTACAAATGCCATTGACAACCCCCTCTTTGTCTCTTTCAAACTGACTTTCTTTGGGAAATCCCTGTTCTAAATAAACACAGGCCTTGACATTCACTTGATGGTGATTTGGACTCATCTATCTCCTTATACTGAAGATTTTTTTTTTCGTGTATTAGATGTTTTTCTCCTCTCTGATGTGTCTCCATCATTCACCAGCCCCCAAATACCTGGGCTGGAGAGTGGGGGAGTGGGTGCTGTGGCTCATAAAAAGTGCCTTTTGCCTCCAGCTAGAATACCTCCACTAGTCCAGGTCCACACTTGTAAGAGAGATATCAGTACACCAAAAGCTGTGCAAATTCAAATAACTACAATAGTGCGAGATTTAAAACCATATATTTTAAGACCTGATTAAGAAAATTCTGACCCCTTAGCTTGATGAAAAAGAGGCTGAGGATAAAAAATGACTAACTTCACACATCAACAACAATCCAGTGGAAAAAAGAATTAGACTTATGCTCTCTGACTTGAAGGAATTAAACCAAGACCAGTTGATGGAAAGTCTTAGGAAATTTTTGACTTCTTTGTAAAATATAACTATCTAAAAATCTAAGTTGTCCAGAGATGGAAAGGAAACACTGACCTTTCTGTTAACAGAAGAAAAAATTGTTTGGTAATTACCATGAGAAAAGCAATGTGCTGGATTTTTAAATTTTATTTATGTTTTGTTTGATTGTTGCTATTGTTATTCCACGAAAAGCTAATGAGGAAAATAATTACATGCTCAATATTCGGAGTGAAAACCTGACTCAGAAAAACTAGACAAATTGCCTTTGTTTATCCAGCTAACCCATGATAAAGCCAGGATTCAAGCCTTGATCCTGGACGCTGCATCTCATATTAATTTTATTCTCCATACTCTAGTCAAGGTATACCCTCAATTACTATTATTTTTTTCTGTAGAAAAATTTCAAAACATAGTGTTAATAGACAACAAAACTTCAGATTTGGTACATCTATAGGTCCCAGTTATTAATAATCCTAAGGGGTTTTGGTCACATTCAGAGTTTTTTTTTGGAGGATGCTATGTGGTGACCCAGAGGAGAACTGCTGCTCACAGTCCACCCCACCTGGGACTGGTGTGCTTCCTGGCAAACACTCGCACTGCTTGTTTGTTAATAAATCCAGGAGCTCAGTCATCAGTTGACCATGACAGCAACTCTGACTTCAGGCTTGTAAAATTATTTAACTATTAAAAATAATAACTGAGACTTAAGTATTATATTTACTCAAATCTGGAAAGGGGAACACAAATTCTAATCCATTTATGTTTTAGGTCCACTTCTGTTATTAAATATAAGTGGCTTGTCAGAGGAACAACCAGTAGCTCACAGAGACAAGGAATTAAAGACAGCAACATGGTGGTGGGTTCGTGTCACCTTTGATTATTGGATGCATATGGGCCTAAAGACAAATTCTTCAGTGAGGTACATTCTGGATCAAGCTTAGGTTTAAGGGACAAAAAGACCCACAGTTGGACTTAAAGTGTTGTTTGGTTAAGAGGATGAAAGGGTCTTTGAAGAAACACCAGTGGCTCCCATTGAGTGATCACTGAGTGAGCTATCTAAATGGGAAGAAACACTGCAGAACCATATGGGATCTGGCAGGTATGGAGCAGATGTACTCTCAAAGCAGGTAGCTCAAATTCTCGAAGCCAAATCATTTCTAAGATTTTCTAGGCATCATTTGTACAGAACTTGACACTGTGAAACACTTACACCTACTTAAATATATGTCAGCTCACTATGTACAACATTGTGGGGGAAGATACATTGGGCCTTTGCTTTCAAGCATCTGTCCTGTCATTGGAAAAATAAATAGAATAGAACCAGGATATCTCAGCAGCCCAAGTGAAGCATTATTATTTTTGAAATATATTATGAAAATTTAATAGTAACAATAGGTACTTCCAGTAATGAAATCTATCTTGTACTCGAAATTGTGGCAGACTCAAGAACAACATGGCTGCACGATCCTAAAATTTTGCTGGTGAGTTATCAGTGGCATAGTAGGTGATTTACTGAAAACCCACTGAGTGGGTCATAATACTAAGGTAGTAAGCAAGAATGTCTGCCCCCAAAGCCCATGTTCTTTGCAATCCACGACGTTGTAAGGAATTTCTATAGCTGTAAGGTCATCCCGGATTCTTCTTTTGTTGATTTTCAGAGGTCAAAGTTGTAGGAGTTTCTCCTGACCAGCATGTTTCCATGTAAGGACAGGCTTTCCGGAGGCTCTGACTTCTTTCTGAGAGCAATCTCATTCTCATGTGTTGTCACATGCAAATCTCGTGGGTATCACTAGTTTCCTAGATAGTTTTAATACTTAGTAGGCATTTGTTTAATGCCCATTTTATTGTATGGTGCCTAACAGAAAATGTTCACCACCAACATCTGAAACGTTTTCAAAATTAATCATTACCTTTATTTATAGGTACGGAGCAGCTGATTTTTTTCCTTAATAATTGTTTCTTTCAAATTCCTTGACTAAATTTAAAGTAGTAGAGAATAGACTAAAATTTTAAAAATAATAACTAGAAATAAATAATAATCTCCTGAAATTTTCAAGTTGTTATTCAGAATTATTTTTATTTTCCTTTTTCTGTTTGTTTTACTTAGGTATTATTTAACAGTATTTTGTGCTCATTTTTCAGTGTAATCACATAAGTTTAATGAATAGATTTGAAAAAGTTTAAAAATGCAATCATTAAATTAAGCTCACTCCAAGTCATTAATACAATGGTTAAACTTGAGAAGATCTTCCTCTAAGAACTAAAAATGTCTGTGAAGAAGACCAACATGAACTAATTTGGTAAAAACAGGAAGATTATATATATTTATCTTTAATTTATAAGAATATTTTTCTATAAAATATTCATCTAAACTCAGAGTTGTTCTTCAAGATATTTTTCTTCTTAAATCAGACAGCTTCAGAAACACCTCTTATCAAAGTATTTCCCACAGATATTGATGTATTTCTAAGTCTTTCAAGTCTTTCCAACAGGCTCATCTGTTCTCTTCATTTTCTCTGACAAGGTCAGACATTCATGCTACCTGGTGACCTGCCCTGTGAAGTGGCAGAGCTAGGGACTAATCTAAGGCTGGTCTGACTCATTTGTCTTCCTCACATGACTAAACTACATCTGTGGTTGTGTTGACCACTTTCCTTCTGGGGTGTTCCGAGGAATTTTGCACATTGATTCTCATGAAAAAGGCATGGAAGTTCCCTCAGTCTCAGAGATAAAAGAATGAGGGAGCCAAAGGAAGAGGTAGGGAGAGGCAGCAAGCAGAGAGCACAGAAGTGAATCTGAGACTTGAGCTGCTGAAGCACAAGAGAGAGAGGGGAAGCTTGCTCTCTCCACAGAGCTCTAAATCAGTCAGGAAGGAGTAATTGCTATTGAGTAGAAAGCATCATAATCTTCCAGCTAGAAAGTAAATAGTAAAGAGCATCAGCAGTGCAGTTGACATGACCTGTCACATCTTCATGTGGGTCATTCTCTACAAAGAGTTAAAAAGCATTGTATTACTCCATTTTCATGCTGCTAATAAAGGCCTGTCCTAGACTGGGCAATTTACAAAAGAAAGAGGTTTAATGGACTTACAATTCCACATGGCTGGAGAGGCCTCACAATCATGGTAGAAGGCAAGGAAGAGCAAATCACATCTTATGTGGATGGTGGTAGACAAAAAGAGCTTGTGCAGGGAAACACCCCCTTATAAAACCATCAGATCTCATGAGACTTATTCACTATCATGAGAACAGCACAGGAAAGACCCACTCCTTTACTTCAATTACTTCCCAACAGGTCACTCCCATAACATGTGGGAATTATGTGAATACAATTCAAAATAAGATTTGGGTGAGGACACAGAGCCAAACCATATTATTCCATTCCTGGCCCCTGGCCCTTGTTAAATCTCATGTCTTCACACTTCAAAATCAATCATGCCTCTCCAACAGCCTCCCAAAGACTTTTTTTTTTTTTTTTTTTTTTTTTTTTTTTTTTTTTGAGACAGAGTCTGGCTCGGTCGCCCAGGCTGGAGTGCAGTGGCCGGATCTCAGCTCACTGCAAGCTCTGCCTCCCAGGTTCACGCCATTCTCCTGCCTCCGCCTCCCAAGTAGCTGGGACTACAGGCGCCTGCCTCATCGCCCCGCTAGTTTTTTGTATTCTTTAGTAGAGATGGGATTTCACCGTATTAGCCAGGATGGTCTCGATCTCCTGACCTTGTGATCCGCCCGTCTCGGCCTCCCAAAGTGCAGGGATTACAGGCTTGAGCCACCGCGCCCGGCCCAGCCTCCCAAAGTCTTAACTCATTTCAGCATTAACTAAAAAGTCCACAGTCCAAAGTCTCATTTGAGACAAGGCAAGCCCTTTCCACCTATAAGCCTGTAAAATCAAAAGCAAGTTAGTTACTTCCTAGATACAATGGACGTACAAGCATGGAATAAATATAGCCATTCCAAATGGCCAAACAAAGCGGAAATTGGCCAAAACAAGGTAGCTACTGGTCCCATGCAGTTCCAAAATCCAGTAGGGCATGAAATCTTAAAGCTCCAAAATCTTCTCTTTTGACTCCATATCTCACATCCATGTCACACCGATGAAAGAGATGGGTTCCCATGGTCTGGGGCAGCTCTGCCTCTGTAGCTTTGCAGGGGATAGCCCCCCTCCTGGCTACTTTCATGGCCTTCCAAAGAGTGTCTATGACTTTTCCAGGAATATGTTACAAGCTATCTGTGGATCTACCATTCCAGGGTCTGGATGACAGTGGCCCTCTTCTCACAGCTTCACCAGGCAGTGCCCCAGTGAGGACTCTATGTAGGGGGCTCCAATCCCACATTTCCCTTCTGTACTGCCCTAGAAGAGGTTTTCCATGAGAGCCCCACTCTTGCAGCAAACTTTGCCTGGGCATCCAGGCATTTCCATACATTGTCTGAAATCTAGGCAGAGGTTCCCAAACCTCTATTCCTGGCTTCTGTGTACCTGCAGGCTCAACACCGTGTGGAAGCTGTCAAGGCTTGGGGCTTGTACCCTTCTGAAGCAACATCCCAAGCTGTGCCTTGCCTCCTTTTAGCCATGGTTGAAGTGGCTGAGACACAGTGCACCAAGTCCCTAGGCTGCACAGAGCAAGGGGACCCTTGGCCTGGACCATAAAACCATTTTTTCCTCCTAGGCCTCCAGGCCTGTGATGGGAGGGACTGCCATAAAGGGCTATGACATGCCCTGGAGACATTTTCCCCATTGTCTTGAGGATTAACATTCACCTCCTCGTTACTTATGCAAATTTCTGCAGTGAACTTGAATTTCTCCTCAGAAAATGGGATGCTCCTTTCTGTCACATTGTCAGGCTGCAAATTTTCTAAACATTTATGCTCTGATTCCCTTATAACATTGAATGCCTTTAATAGCACCCATGTCACCTCTTGAATGCTTTGCTGCTTAGAAATTTCTTCCACCAGATACCCTAAATCATCTCTCAAGTTCAAAGTTCCACAAATCTCTAGGAAAGGGGCATAATGCCTCCAGTCTCTTTGCTGAAACATAGCAAGAATCAGTTTCACTCCAGTTCCTAACAAGTTCCTCATCTCCATCTGAGACCACTGCAGCTTGGATTTCATTGTCCATATCCTTATCAGTATTTTGGTCAAAGCCATTCAACAAGTCTCTAGGGAGTTCCAAACTTTCCCACATTTTTTCTATCTTCTGCTGAGTCCTCCAAACTGTTTCAACCTCTGCCTGTTGCCCAGTTCCAAAGTCACGTCCACATTTTTGGGTATCTTTTCAGCAGTGCCCCACTCTACTGGTACCAATTTACTGTATTACTCTGTTTTCATGCTGCTAATAAAGACATATCCCAGACTGGGCAATTTCCAAGAGAAAGAGGCTTAATGGACTTACAATTCCACAGGTCTAGGGAGACCTCACAATCATGGTGGAAGGCAAGGAGGAGCAAGTCACATCTTATGTGGATGGTGGCAGGCAAAAGAGAGAGCTTGTGCAGGGAAACTCAGATCTTGTCACAAGAACACCACAGGAAAGACCCACTCCCATAATTCAATTACCTCCCACTGGGTCCATCCAACAACACATGGAAATTATAAGAGTACAATTCAAGATGAGATTTTGATGAGGACACAGAGCCAAACCATATCAAGCTTGTTCTCCGTGTCTCCATTCCATATGACAGTGGTGTCTCCCCTGGCTCTGCATTTGGTTACTCTCTAGTTCTTCAGTTTGTAATGTCTGAGGTTATTCATTATTTCTTGAGACTCTGTAGTTACTCTGCTAACAGCAGTTACTGTGCTAACTTTGCACATGATTGTGCAGAGCATTATGCTAGGTTTTGGAATGCAGACATAACATGTTCTTTAACCTAATGTATTTGTGGAGTAAGAATAGGGACAGGAAATGCTGATAGATGATGGAACTGCACTGAAAAGCATTGCAGAACTTAGCAGAATAAACAATTAGGTCTCAGAGAAATAGTGAATTACCTCAAACATTACAAACTGAGGAACTAGAGAGTGGCCAAATGCAGAGCCAGGGGAGATCTGCCATCATATGGAATGCAAAATGGTTTTGCACAGCTTCAATAAAAAGATTTAAGATGCAGGAAGTGGACAGATTAATTTCCCCCAGAAAGCAAGTTTATCTAGACATTTTTAGTATTTTCCTCTATCAGATTCTTAACATATATTGGCTAAATTCCTATACAATCTTCCTTTACTATCAGTGAAGGATTGGTTGCATGACCCCAGTAGATGCTAAAATCAGCAGATGCTCAAGTCCCTGATATAAAATAACACAGTATTTCTACACAATCTATGCATATCCTCTACTATATTTTAAGTCATCTCTAGATTACACTATAATAAATATAGCATAAGTGCTATGTAAATAGTTGTTACACTGTATTGTTTAAGGAATAATGAGATAAAAACATTCTAAACATGTTCAGTGTTGATGCAACCATCCTTTTCTTTCAGAACATTTTTCATCTGTGATTGGCTGAATCTTTAGCTGCAAAACCCAGGAGTACAGGGGAGTCTAAAACTGCTTGTTTATTTGAGAGTTGGAAATGTGAGTGCAAGGAACCACTCCTGCTCTGAGCTGCTCACATGCTTTATGGAAGACCAT
The DNA here is from genome assembly GCF_007565055.1 of Rhinopithecus roxellana. Taxonomy (NCBI): domain Eukaryota; kingdom Metazoa; phylum Chordata; class Mammalia; order Primates; family Cercopithecidae; genus Rhinopithecus; species Rhinopithecus roxellana. Next base: position 51,949,257 of record NC_044565.1, on the reverse strand, counting down.
GAATACAACTGAATGAAAATTTTTGCCAGGTCTTCTTCCAGGGATTTTACATGATTTAACACAATATTTCACTGAGGTCATTACTAACATCTCATTCATTCATATTAGTAAACCAAGGCATAAAATGATTAAGTAACATGTCCAAGATTATTCATTTATTAAGGGGAAGAGTCGAAATTTGAATTCAAATGAACTGGCCTCAGAATTCACCCTCTTTAACCACCCATATTTATGTGTCTATTAGATAAGTTACTGTTTAATTTATGTTCCCATATGAGAGCTACATCTTGGTAAATACTCCTACAAGTACACATGTATCTGTATGCAAAAATGAGATATTTGATGGTTTGCTACAGAACGAAATACAAGTTTAGCAAGACCCTATCACTGGGGGCCAATCATGCATATGCTTTCATTTCCTGTGGTGGCTAGCTCTCCTTCCTTTCAGTCATGTGAGACTATTTGGAAATTCCCACTTCACTCTACCTTTGCTTATATATTTTTCTGCCTTGTCTGTCTCTGTTCCAAGCCAGTGGAGTTCTGTTTATTCTTCAATACACAGTGCAAATCTTACTTGCCTTACGTTACCTTGAGCCTTTTCCTAGAAACTCTTCTCCCAAACATGTGAATATTTCATTACTGTACTATTTCTTAAGGTTTATATTTTCATTAGATTTTCACTACTGGCTATAAACTTTCTGAGGATATTTTACTTGTTCCTCTGTCCTCACTAGAGAGGATAGGCCATTATAAAGAGTAACTTCTCAATACAAGTTGGTTAAGTGATAAGAGCTCATTGATTTTTTTTTTTTTTTAAACGTAGGCACTTGGCAAAATTCCTCTAGCTAAGAAAAAAAGATGGCAAAAGTTCTCTGGCTAAGAAACAAACCTTCCATCTATGCTTTGGTCTTGTTGCTAAATTTTTTTTTTTTTTTTTTTTTTTTTTTTTTTTTTTTTTTTTTTTTATTATTCTTTAAGTTCTAGGGTACATGTGCATAACGTGCAGGTTTGTTACATATGTATACTTATGCCATGTTGGTGTGCTGCACCCATCAACTCGTCAGCACCCATCAATTCATCATTTATATCATGCTAAATTTTTTAAGTATTGAAATGCTGTCTTGTCTTTCCTTTTAGTTTTTTTAATTCTTGTTTTAGTGTTGGTAGTTTTGTCTAAATTTAATTCAATTCAACAAATATTTACTAAGCTCTATACGTTTTTTAGGATCTTGGACAGGTTCTGGGAATAAAAGAAAGAATAAAATGCAGATACTAATGCCAAGAAGCCATAATCTGGGAGGGGAAGCACAGTGTAATAATTACAGCAGAATGTGGCAGATATGGGAGAAATCGAGTGAAAAGAGTCACCATCTGAGGGGATTAGGGAAGGCTTTTCCGAAGAGTTGACACCTAAACAGTGTCCAATAATGAGTTGTTAACCAGGTTCCCAAGGGGAGCAGGGCTGTTTACAAATCCTCAGGGCCTCTGTGTAGACCACTCTCCACACCCAACACACAGATTTTATAAAATGCACTCAGTGAATCCATATCTACATATCTATATACAATTATTTGTTTTGCTTTAAGTTTGAAAGGAATTGCATAATTTTGCTTTTGAGATATTAGTTATGGTTGGCTGTGCTTTCTCAGCAATCATTATGGAAAATTGGCTAAGCAAGTATGAAACTAAGGAAATACAGCATCTGAACTGGTTATGAATATAATGAAATATTTAGAAATTAAGACTTATAAACATATTAGATAATGAAATTGACATAATGTGTATTGTATTAGTCTGTTCTCCTGCTGTTAATAAAGATATAACTGAGACTGGGTAATTATAAAGGAAAGAGTTTTGATTGACTCACAGTTCCACATGACTGGGGAGACCTCACAATTGTGGTGGAAGGCAAGGAGGAGCAAGTCACATCTTACATGGCGGCAGGCAAGAGAGTATGTGCAGGGTATCTCCCCTTTATAAACCCATTGGATCTCATGAGACTTATTCAGCATCATGAGAACAGCATGGGAAAGACCCACCCCATGATCCAATTACCTTACACCGGTTACCTCCTACAGCATGTGGGGATTAGATTATTACAATTCAAGGTGAGATTTGGGTGGGGGCAAACAGCCAAGCCATGTTATATATGTTGTAAACATAGTGTGTGTCAATTATAATCTTGCAATTTTTCATGTAAAATTTTGGATGGAGAGCATGACTGAGGACTCAGTTACTTAGACAAGCCTTTAAATAGCCCCTAGGCTTTGAGAGTTCCCATCCAGACTGTTGAATGGATGCTCTGGCTACATGGAGGATGGAGGAATGCACATGTAACACAAGGAAAATGTACAATGGCAAAGACATCTGAAACTGCCTGATTTATCAGGAAACCCTGGGGATGTTGATACTCCTGGAGATTAAATACAAAAGGTGTGGCCAGAAAATCACAGATTGTCTCTGTCACGACTTGGTGTTGGGATAGTACTAGAGATTTACTTCTTGCTGTAAATCTGCGAGTGTTGCTTTCTGTAGGATCTTTACTTCTTTATTTGTCTGCAATTGCTCTCTTCTGCCTGTTCTTCATACACACTTCATGATCCATGCAAATTTGCAAACTTTGTGCTTTGATTCTTAAAATCTGCTGTAAGCCTAGAAGTGAACCTCCTTGTCATGGTTTTCCTGGTCCATTCCCTTGCTTGCCACCACCCAGCCTAGATACGACTGCCCACTGACATCCTCTCCTAAAGCTATGCCATTCCATTGTTGCCCAATTCAGAAAAAATTAATACTTTATCTTTACTTTTGGAAACCCCCCTTATTTTTTGAGACAGTGTCTTGCTCTGTTGTTCAGATTGGAGTGCAGTGGCAAAATCATGGCACACTGAAGCTCTGACCTCCAGTGCTCAAGCATCCTCCTACCTCAGCTTCCCAAGTAGCTGGGACCACAGGCACATGCCACCAAGCCCAGCTACTTTTTTTTTTTTTTTAAGTCAATGTGTTTCCCAGGCTGATTTTGAACTTCTTCACTCAAGCAATCCACCTGCCTTGGACTACCAAAGTGCTGAGATTACAGGCATGAGCCACTGGACCCAGCAAAAACCCTATTATTTAAGCAGAAAAGCTATATTCTGACTTAGAAACACCAAAGAAACTCCCTCCATAAAAAAAAAAAAAAAAAAAAAAAACACACACACACACACACACACACAACAAAATTGTTTTCTAACTTTGACTGTTTTCATGGCCTTAAATAATCCTTTGGTTAGAAATTCTGCCGTACTACAAATGATATCAACATAAGACTATCTTTTTTTGTTTCTTAACTTTTTAGAACATATTTTAAACAAAATATTTTTTCTTTGAAGTGAGCTACTTTAAAGTGTTATCATTTTGAAGAATGTCATTCTCTTTCACCATTCAAGTAGAGTAGTTGACATTATAGAACATACTAAGTGTTTTGAGTCAAATTGTGTGTAGCAAAATAACATCCATATATTTTGTTTACATAATAAAGTTGACAATGGCATTGCAATAAATGTTCATGCTCACCCGCCTTATTCATATGTTGAAATCCTAACCCCCAGTGTGATGGCACTAGAAGGTGGAGCTTCAGGAGATGGTTAGGTCATAAGGGTGGAACCCTAATAGATGGTATTAGGGCCCTTATAAAAGAGACCCCAGAGGACTTTTTTGACCCCTTTCTGCCATGTAAGGATACAAGGAGAAGTCAGCTGCCTATGAACCAGGAAGTGGGCCCTCACCAGATAGTGAATCCTCAGGTGATTTATTCTTAGACTTCCAGGTCTCCAGAATTGTGAGAAATACATGTGCATTGTTTAAGCCACCCAGACTATGGCACTTTTTTATAGCAGTCCAAACTAAGACTAGTGTCAGATGTTTAAAATGGCAATAATAATTTAAAAATATTTTACTCATGTATGAATGTGTTTTCTAATTGCATGACAGTACACTGCATTTTAAAAACAATCAGAACTAATAAAAGAGAAGACAACAGTAGTGTAGCACAAACACAATTACTTTTATCAATTTATTTATTATTACGACAAACTACTATTTCAATCTTTTTTTTTTGACATCAGCTTGAAAACTGAGAGAAGATTTAGCAACATAGGACATGATGGCTAAATCTGTATATGATGATCACATGTAGTCAATATTTTGCTAAACCAAATGTTTAATTTTGGCAGGATTTTTGAGATTTTTATTTTCAACACTTGTTTTTTTAAATAAAGTACAGTTTATCATTAAACTATTGAGGTGTCTCTTTATAATTAGATTCCTGTGTAAACCATCACAAATGTTACTGAAAAAAAATATTTTAGACAGGAGATTGATCAGTGCACACTGTAGTATTTTCCAGCATACTCCTGAAGAAGTTTAGAGAAACTGGCTGTGAGTGGATTATTTACCATCTTCAAGAGCATATTTGATTCACTTATTCTCCCGTTCTTCTCTTTTTATAATGACATGCATCTTCTCCCTCTCTGGCCCCTCTTGGCTGTTTTCAGTGAGCACTGTCTTCAAAATGATCTGAGGAGTTGGTGATGAAACCGTGAGGGTTTGAGGAACAAGGAGCTCTTGCTGATTTCTGTCCGGTCACAGGCCTTGCAAATGTCAAAGGGGCATGAGTCTAAGTCACTTCCTATAACAATGATACGAAGCAATTTGAATTCATAAAAATAGACACTGTGTGGTTTTAGTGGCACATTTCAAGGACCATATTTGTTCTTGGTCATAAATGTAAAACCCAAGAGATTAGTTTTACATGTGTAATATTTTGCCAATATACTTGTACTTCTAATGCTTAATTAGGATTCAATATATTGACAACCTTAAATTTCCACAGCTTAAAGTGGCTTGCAGAATTTATTTAAATAAGTATGGTTTTAAGTTTGATTTAAATTTTTTAAAGCAGCACTCTATTAAAGTGTTCATACTACTAATCAGTGGTTTCTTGGTTCTTGAAAAAATGTGTGTGTGTGTGTGTGTGTGTGTGTGTGTGTGTGTGTGTGTATTCTGTGTTTAATTTACAGGGAGATTGGTTAGAAAATCAGAAGTGCAACTAGGTGGTTTATTAATCAATAGCAATTTCGAAGAAGCAAGATTAATATAAGTAGTATAATTAATATAATTTAGGTCTTGCACACTCATAGAAGTCAATCACACATGTTTGGGTGTACAGATATCAAAGAATCACGATTCTTGTTTTCCTACTGAATGAAAGGTGGACTTGACAAATGGACATCACAACCCACACATCAGGGAACTGTCAGGCCCCTTCCTTGGCACATAATGTCTTGGGTTGTTTTATGCCTTTATTTTTCCTAAATAAAAGAGAAGTGTATTTTTATATACCATCTGTTTTAAAAATTAGCATCTTGGGATTTCAGATCATTCAGATTAAAGTACAGATAAACTTTAGCTCTTTACTATCTGAGGATAAAAAAATGTTTTATGCCTTTATTTTTCCTAAATAAAAGAGAAGTGTATTTTTATATATCATCTGTTTTAAAAAATTAGCATGTTGGAATTTCAGATCATTCAGATTAATGTACAGATAAACTTTAGCTCTTTACTATCTGAGGATAAAAGAGAGGTCAGTGAGTTAGTGGTTGCTTAATAATTGTCAAAATAAAATAATAATACAACAAAATGACAATATTACTGGATTTAAGTAAAAAGGTCACTTTATATATATTTATCCCTTTAAGCTCTACTGACTTTCAATTTTATCAAATTATACTAATTATGTTTGGTTATCTATTTGCAAAACTCGTTATTCTCAAAAACAAAAATCTGCCTCCCCTTCTCCCATCAGACCTGCTTCTGTTGATGCTGAAGCTGATACTTCAGACTGGGCACAGTCTGACCCAAACCAACTTGCCATTGTTTTTGTTCCCCCTCCTTAAGCTCTGATCATCTACGAATTTGTCTTCTCCAATACACTTCTCTTCTTTTCTACCCTTCCGATGTGGCATAGACAAATTGCTCCTTATGGGAAGCTGTGACTCTATTTCCCACATGCATATTCTTCACGTAGTCAAGGTCCAGCTCCCATGCTCCCTTTGGCATGGAATATCCACTGTCACTTGCAAACAGAGTATCTTCCTCCCGCCCTCTCCTGCCCGTCTTTCAGGGACACTCGAACGCCTTAGAGCGTGGGTTACTTTCCAATATGCTTACTCATGCACATGTATATTACTGTCCACTAGACCACGTGCTTCTCCGGGACAGTATTGATACATCTTTCCTTGCATGTGCCTTGCCTGTAGTGGCTAGTCAGACACCAGAGAATCTGTTTTTTTTTTTCGGTTTTGTTTACTATTTGATGCTCTGTGCTTAAAGCAGGACCTGGCCCAAAGCATGCACTCAACAACAATTTCTTGAATGAATGAAAAAGTTAGTGGATGCTGTGAATAGTCTGAATTTCCATGTCTGGTTTAGGTCTTTCTATTCGTGCCCACAGAAGTGTAGTCCATGTATAATGAAGGTGTCCAGTGGTTGAGAGTGGGGGAGTAGAAGCTTTCTCTAGGCTCTGCCAGGACAGGTGGGACAAGTCTGGGGGCCCACCACCAAGTGTTTCAGGGCGTCTGTGGTCCCATTATCTGTAACTTTGAATGTACGAGTTAGCACCCGTGTAGTAGGTCTTTATGCAGAACTTCCAATTGAATGCACTGGTCACGAATATCTGTGCCTGGAATAGTCCTTGATGTGATCAAAGGTGGATATTTGTTTTCAGGGATTCCTCATGTCTGGCAACACCAGCTTTGTTCTTAGGTTTGTTTTTCTCGCTCCACTGTCCCCACGCCTTTTGCTTTTATCCTTCACCTTGAGTCCATTCTCCTGTGACCAGACCCATATCTCAGAAGGTTTAGTTCTTTCCTCCGGGTCTCTAAAACACAAAATGTACTCTTACCTAATTTGCAAGGATCTGTCTGCATTTCAATAACTTATTGGTTGCCCATGCTCAAAAATTCACTGAAGTATTTCATGGACTAGACTCCAAGACAGCTCTCTACGTTGACTCTAGCACTCTCCACTTTGACATAGCCTAGTGGATAAATCATAGACAAAGGGGCTAATCTACTAACAGAAACTGTAAATACTAGGGAAGTCCAGGAGAAAATAACAAGAAAGATGAGGCAGGCCTATGAATGCTGCTTAAGTCATCCCACTGTGATGCACAGTTTCTCCTGAGTACTCCCCCAAATGGCTCTTGGATGGCCAATCAGTGCCTGTCAGGATTATCCTGCATTGTGCATGAGATGACTGAAGTTACATGGATGCTGATGTCAGTGGAGAACCACAGCACGGGATAAAGCGGGAAGAAAGGGCAGTTTGCTGTTTGTAGGTAAGTACAGGCACAACTCATTTTATTGTGTTTTGCATGTAGTTTCTGGGTTTTTTTTTTAACAAATGAAAGTTTTGTCACCACCCTGTGTCAAATAAGTCTATCAGCTTCACCCTCTAACAGCATGGACTCACACTGTGTCTGTGTGTCACATTTGGGTAATTCCAGAAATATTCCAAACATGTGCATCATTATTATGTCATTATAATGATCTGTGATCAGAATCACTGACCTTCAATGATACTATTTTAATTGCTTTCGGACACCACAAAATATGCCTATATAAAATGGTTAACTTAATCAGTAAATGCTGTGCAGTTCTGACGGCTCCACAACTCGTCATTCCCCCATTTCTCTGCCTCTTCTTGGGCCTCCCTAGTCCCTGAGACACTGCAATATTTAAATTAGGCCAATTAATAACCCTATAACTGTTCAAGTGAGACAAAGAGTCACATGTCTCTCACTTTAAATCAAAAGTTGAAAATGATCAAGCTTAGTCAGGAAAGCATGTTGAAAGCCAAGGCAGGCCAAGTGCTAGGACTCTCGCACCAGTTAGCCAACTGGGGAGTGCAAACACAAAGTTCTTGACGGAAAGTCAAGGTGCTACTCCAGTGAACACATGAACAATAAGAAAGGAAACAGTCTTGCTGCTAATTTGGAAAGTGTTTGAGTGATCTGGACAGAAGACCAAAGCAGCCACACCATTATCTAAGCCAAAGCCTAATCCAGAGCAAGGCCCTGATTTTGCTTGACTCTATGAAGTCTTAGAGAGGCGAGGAAGTGGCAAAAGAAATGTTTGAAGCTTGCAGAGCCTGATTCATGAAGTTTAAGGGAAAAAGCCATTTTCGTAACATAAAAATAGAAGATGAAGCAACAAGTGCTAATGAAGAAGCTGTAGCAAGTTATCCAAAAGATCGAGCTAAGATCCTTGATGAAGGGCATTATCCTAAACAACAGATTTTCAGTGTAGACAAAACAGCTTTCTATTGGAAGAAGATGCTGTCTAGGACTTTCATAGCTAAGAGGAGAAGTCAATACCTAACTTCAAAGGACAGGCTGCCTCTCTTGTTAGTGTAATGCATTTGGTGACTTTAAGTTGAAACCAATACTCATCTACCATTCTGAAAATTCTAAGGCCCTTAAGAATTATGCTAGATCTACTCCTCCTGTGCTCTGTAAATGGAAAAGTAAAGCCTGGATGACAACACATCTATTTACAGCATGGTTTACCGAATATTTTAAGCCAACTATTGATACCTAATGCTCAAAGATTTCTTTCAAATATTACTGGGTATTGCCAATGCACCTGGTTACCCAAGAGCTCTGATGAAGATGTACAAGGAGATTAATGTTGTTTTCATACTTGCTAACACAACACCCATTCCGAAGCCTACATATCATAATTAATTTTTGCTTTCAAGTCTTATTCCTTAAGAGATACGTTTCATAAGACCATCACCACCACTGATAGTGATTTCTTTGATGGATATAGGCAAAGTAAATGGAAAACTTTCTGGAAGGGATTCACTACACTAGATGCCACTAAGAACATTTGTGATTCATGGGAAGAGGTCAACATATCAACACTAACAGGAGTTTGGAAGAACATGACTTCAACCCTCATGGATGACTTTGAGGGGTTCAAGACTTCAGTAGAGAAAGTAACTGAAGATATGATGGAAATAGCAAGAGAAATGGAATTAGAAGTGAAGCCTGAAAATAGGAATGAATTCTGCAATCTTAGAACAAAACTTGGGAGGAGAAATTGCTTCTTATGGATGAGCAAAGAAAGTGGTTTCTTCAGAAGGAAACTATTCCTGGTGAAGATGCTGAGAGTATTGTTGAAATAGCAGCAAATGATTTAGAATATTACACAAACTGAATTGATAAAGCAGTAGCAGCATTTGAGAGGACTGACTCCAATTTTGAGAGGCATTCCACTGTTGGTAAGCATCTATCGAACAGTATTGTATGCTACACAGGAATATTTTGAAAAAAGAAGTTAGTCAATGTAGCAAACTTCACTGTTGTCTTACTTTTAGAAATTGCCGCAGCTACATCAACTGTCAGCAACCACCACTGTGATCATCAGTCAACTGCCACCACTGCCACTAAAGCAAGACTCTGCACCAGCAAAAAGATTACAACTTGCTGAAGCCTGAGATGATCGTCAGCAATTTAAAAAATTTTTCTATTATACTTTTAAGTTCTAGGCTACATGTGCACAACGTGCACGTTTGTTACGTATGTATACATGTACCATGTTGGTGTGCTGCACCCATTAACTTGTCATTTACATTAGGTATATCTCCTAATGCTATCCCTTCCTCCTTCCCCCACCTCACGACAGGCACTGGTGTGTTACCTTTCCTGTGTTCAAGTGTTCTCATTGTTCAATTCCCACCTACGAGTGAGAACATGTAGTGTTTGGTTTTCTGTTCTTGTGATAGTTTGCTGAGAATGGCTTCTAGCTGCATCCATGTCCCTACAAAGGACATGAACTCATCCTTTTTTATGGCTGCATAGTATTCTATGGTGTATATGTGCCACATTTTCTTAATCCAGTCTGTCATGGATGGACATTTAGTCTGGTTCCAAGTCTTTGCTATTGTGAATAGTGCCACAATAAACATATGTGTGCATGTGTCTTTATAGCAGCATGATTTATAATTCTTTGGGTATATATCCAGTAACGGGATGGCTGGGTCAAATGGTATTTCTAGTTCTAGATCCTTGAGGAATCACCACAATGTATTCCACAAAGGTTGAACTAGTTTACAGTCCCACCAACAGTATAAAAGTGTTCCTTTTTCTCCACATTCTCTCCAGCACCCGTTATTTCCTGACTTTTTAATGATCACCATTCTAACTGGTGTGAGATGGTTTCTCATTGTAGTGATGATTTGCATTTCTCTGATGGCCAGTGATGATGAGCATTTTTTCACGTGTCTTTTGGCTGCATAAATGTCTTCTTTTGAGAAATGTCTGTCCATATCCTTTGCCCACTTTTTGATGGGGTTGTTTGTTTTTTCTTGTAAATTTGTTTGAGTTCTTTGTAGATTCTGGATATTAGCCCTTTGTCAGATGAGTAGATTGCAAAAATTTTCTCCCATTCTGTAGGTTGCCTGTTCACTCTGATAGTAGTTTCTTTTGCCGTGCAGAAGCTCTTTAGTTTAATTAGATCCCATTTGTCAATTTTGGCTTTTGTTGCCATTGCTTTTGGTGTTTTAGACATGAAGCCCTTGCACATGCCTGTGTCCTGAATGTCATTGCCTAGGTTTTCTTCTAGGGTTTTTATGGTTTTAGGTCTAACATTTAAGTCTCTAATCCATCTTGAATTAATTTTCATATAAGGTGTAAGGAAGGGATCCAGTTTCAGCTTTCTACTTATGGCTAGCCAGTTTTCCCAGCACCATTTATTAAATAGGGAATCCTTTCCCCATTTTTTGTTTTTGTCAGGTTTGTCAAAGATTAGATGGTTGTAGAGGTGTGGTATTATTTCTGAGGGCTCTGTTCTGTTCCATTGGTCTATATCTCTGTTTTGGTACCAGTATCATGTTGTTTTGGTTACTGTAGTCTTGTAGTATAGTTTGAAGTCAGGTAGCATGATTCCTCCAGCTTTGTTCTTTTTGCTTAGGATTGTCTTGGCAATGCAGGCTCTTTTTTGGTTCCATATGAACTTCAATTCTGTGAAGAAAGTCATTGGTAGCTTAATGGGGATGGCATTGAATCTATAAATTACCTTGGGCAGTATGGCCATTTTCACAATATTGATTCTTCCTATCCATGAGCATGGAATGTTCTTCCATTTGTTTGTGTCCTCTTTTATTTCATTGAACAGTCATTTGTAGTTCTCCTGGCACCCCCAATAGGGGCAGACTGACACCTCACATGGCCGGGTACTCCTCTGAGACAAAGCTTCCAGAGGAACGATCAGGCAGCAAGATTTGCTGTTCAGCAATATTCACTCTTCTGCAGCCTCCACTGCTGATACCCAGGCAAACAGTGTCTGGAGTGGACCTCGAGCAAACTCCAACAGACCTGCAGCTGAGGGTCCTGAGTGTTAGAAGGAAAACTAACAAACAGAAAGGACTTCCACACCAAAACCCCATCTGTACATCACCATCATCAAAGACCAAAGGTAGATAAAACCACGAAGATCGGGAAAAAACAGAGCAGAAAAGCTGAAAATTCTAAAAATCAGAGTGCCTCTCCCCCTCCAAAGGAATGCGGCTCCTCGCCAGCAATGGAACAAAGTTGGATGGAGAATGACTTTGACAAGTTGAGAGAAGAAGGCTTCAGATGACCACACTTCTCCGAGCTAAAAGAGGAAGTTTGAACCCATTGCAAAGAAGCTAAAAACCTTGAAAAAAGAGTAGATGAAAGACTAACTAGAATAACCAATGTAGAGAAGTCCTTAAATGACCTGATACAGCAGAAAACCATGGCATGAAAACTCTGTGACAAATGCACAAGCTTCAGTAACCGATTTGATCAACTGGAAGAAAGGCTATCAGTGATTGAAGATCAAATGAATGAAATGAAGTGAGAAGAGAAGTTTAGAGAAAAGAAGAAACAAACAAAGCCTCCAAGAAATATGGGACGATGTAAAAAGACCAAAGCTACGTCTGATGGGGGTGCCTGAAAGTGACGGGGAGAGTGGAACCAAGTTGGAAACCACTCTGCAGGATGTTATCCAGGAGAACTTCCCCAACCTAGCAAGGCAGGCCAACTTTCAAATTCAGGAAATACACAGAAGGCCACAAAGATACTCCTCATGAAGAGCAACCCCAAGACACATAATTGTCAGATTCACCAAAGTTGAAATGAAGGAAAAAATGTTAAGGGCAGCCAGAGAGAAAGGTCGGGTTACCCACAAAGGGAAGCCCATCAGACTAACAGCAGATCTCTCGGCAGAAACTCCACAAGCCAGAAGAGAGTGGGGGCCAATATTCAACATTCTTTTTTTTTTTTTTTTTTTCCAACATTAGATTTATTTTAGATGAGTGATGTACATAACACAATTAGGTAGTGAATTATTATATTTTTTGCACAAAAATTAACAGTTTGTGAAGTCACCACTTAATCTTTAGTAGCCCAAAGTTAGAAATGTTGCAGACAAATTTTGAATAATATCCAATTCTAAGATGATATGCCTAATGTTGCCGGGTAAGTGAAGAATATTTTATCTTTTTTTTTTCTTTTTTTTTTTTTTATTATACTTTAAGTTCTAGGGTACATGTGCATAACGTGCAGGTTTGTTACATATGTATACTTATGCCATGTTGGTGTGCTGCACCCATCAACTCTTCAGCACCCATCAATTCATCATTTATATCATGTATAACTCCCCAATGCAATCCCTCCCTCCTCCCCCCTCCCCATGATAGGCCCCAGTGTGTGATGTTCCCCTTCCCGAGTCCAGGTGATCTCATTGTTCAGTTCCCACCTATGAGTGAGAACATGCGGTGCTTGGTTTTCTCTTCTTGTGATAGTTTGCTAAGAATGATGGTTTCCAGCTGCATCCATGTCCCTACAAAGGACGCAAACTCATCCTTTTTTATGGCTGCATAGTATTCCATGGTGTATATGTGCCACATTTTCTTCATCCAGTCTGTCACAGATGGACATTTGGGTTGATTCCAAGTCTTTGCTATTGTGAATAGTGCCGCAATAAACATACGTGTGCATGTGTCTTTGTAGTAGAATAATTTATAATCCTTTGGGTATATACCCAGTAGTGGGATGGCTGGGTCATATGGTACATCTAGTTCTAGATCCTTGAGGAATCGCCATACTGTTTTCCATAATGGTTGAACTAGTTTACAATCCCACCAACAGTGTAAAAGTGTTCCTATTTCTCCACATCCTCTCCAACACCTGTTGTTTCCTGACTTCTTAATGATTGCCATTCTAACTGGTGTGAGATGGTATCTCATTGTGGTTTTGATTTGCATTTCTCTGATGGCCAGTGATGATGAGCATTTTTTCATGTGTCTGTTGGCTGTATGAATGTCTTCTTTTGAGAAATGTCTGTTCATATCCTTTCCCCACTTTTTGATGGGGTTGTTTGTTTTTTTCTTGTATATTTGTTTGAGTTCTTTGTAGATTCTGGATATTAGCCCTTTGTCAGATGAGTAGGTTGCAAAAATTTTCTCCCATTCTGTAGGTTGCCTGTTCACTCTGATGGTAGTTTCTTTTGCTGTGCAAAAGCTCTTTAGTTTAATTAGATCCCATTTGTCAATTTTGGCTTTTGCTGTCATTGCTTTTGGTGTTTTAGACATGAAGTCCTTGCCCATGCCTATGTCCTGAATGGTACTACCTAGATTTTCTTCTAGGGTTTTTATGGTATTAGGTCTAACATTTAAGTCTCTAATCCATCTTGAATTAAAAGAAAAGAATTTTCAACCCAGAATTTCATATCCAGCCAAACTAAGTTTCATAAGTGAAGCAGAAATAACATCCTTTACAGACAAGCAAATGCTGAGAGATTTTGTCACCACCAGGCCTGCCCTACAAGAGCTCCTGAAGGAAGCACTAAACATGGAAATGAACAACCGGTACCAGCCGCTGCAAAAACATGCCAAAATGTAAAGACCATCGATGCTAGGAAGAAACTGCATCAACTAATGAGCAAAATGACCAGCTAACATCATAATGACAGGATCAGATTTACACATAACAATATTAACCTTAAATGTAAATGGGCTAAATGCTCCAATTAAAAGACACAGACTGGCAAACTGGATAAAGAGTCAAGACCCATCAGTGTGCTGTATTCAGGAGACCCATCTCACGTGCAGAGACACACATAGGCTCAAAATAAAGGGATGGAGGAAGATCTACCAAGCAAATGGAAAACCCAAAAAGGCAGGGGTTACAATCCTAGTATCTGATAAAACAGACTTTAAACCAACAAACATCAAAAGAGACAAAGAAGGCCATTGCATTTTTTAACAATAAAGTATTTTTAAAAGGAAAACATGAACCTTTCATTATACATAATGCTACTGCACACTTAGACAAAGTATTATGTAAACATAACTTTGTATGCACGGAGAAACAAACAAAAAAATGTGTGACTGCCTTTACTGTACCATTTATTTTTGTGTAGAGATCTAAAACAGGACCTGCAACATCTCCGAGGCCTGCCTGTACATGGGCAATCTAGAGACGGGTGTGTTTTACGATCCTTTCTTTTCCTTCCTAGTTGTATTGAATGGTGCATCTATATATGAGAATATTTCTGTAATATTCATGTTATTTTGAAACAAACTCCCAGTGTCTTCCCTGAGTCTTTTCCAGAGTAAAAATATGCCCATAGATTTGAGATGACTCAAGATTCCTACCTGGGGCAAATTGCAACTCCTCTTTGAGCTTTAATCTTCATATCTGAAAAAAGGGTAGTTCAAATTGAGTAGTTTAATATTATAATTCTTTACAATTCTAAACACTCTTTGGGGTAAATTTTCATGATCTGGTTTTACTAGTCCTTGGTTTTTAGGCACTGCATTAGGTATTGGTGTAGGTGAGGATTGAATAGATGTAAAAATATACACATAAGGATTATTGAAATTACTTATGTGAACATGTTTGTCTAGTGAGTTATAAAGAGAGAAACTGAGGGATTTGCACTGATACATTTTACAGTTATTTCTCTCTCTTTCCTTTGATTTCTGAGAAATTTACAGTTAAATCTGTGACCTGTGACCCAAATCTTTGGTACTGGTGTGGAAACTAGTAGTATTCATTTGGTGTATCAAACTTATCCTTTTTGTTGCAGCTAAACTTCTTCTTTTTTATTTTATTTATTTTAGCAAGCCCTCCACTCTGTAAAATTCATTTGTAAAAACGCATGAATCATGCCATATGTAAACATGTCATTGAGGACTAAATATGGCCAATCCTATACAGATAATGCAGTTATGTATTTAAAAGTGAAAATGGATGATGCTTCATAATTCAATACGTGCTTTCCACATAGAACGTTCTTTTAGAAAAATCTGCACACTCAAAACTATATTATCTTCTGCTTGTTTAACCAAAAGTGTGTATCAACCCTGAGTCTGCCAGCAGTATCTTTAACATAGTCAAAGGGCCTCTGGTTGAGTCTTTCCATTTTGTAGGGCAGAAATCAGAAGCTTCTGATGGGAAGACAGCCGCTCCCTGATCAGCAGGGGCCGACATTGCTGGCACCCTCCTGATTCACTTCATGCCGGAGCAGAGACTCTTGCTCCCTGCAGAGTGAGGCAGTGCCTCTGTCACCGTCACATGCATGTGTGTGACATTGCTCTGCTCCCCCCAGCTATCTCCGCATGTGTGCAAGTTTGCTGGACTTCATGCTGAAAGTCATGTCGAGGTGGAGTTGCCAACCCTGCTTTTTTTTTTTTTTTTTTTCTTTTTTTCTACAGATGTAGTCCCCAATTCAATCCGGGCTGCCAAAAAGATAGAAAGGAAGTGCAGGGATTTCCCTCCTTTGCATCCCCAGAGCAAACAAAACAAACAAACAAACAAACAAAAAAAACCCCGCAAACTGTCCAAGGTCTATCAGTGGAGGCGGGCCAATCTTGGTTTTTAAAGGGTACCTTTAAACGCGAGAGTCTAAGTGACAAAGGGAAAGATTGCCTGGATGGGGGCCTCTAGACTTTCCGAAGAAATGGAAGTGGGAGCGGCTCTTGGATCACCGCTAATATTAACATTAATGTATTAAGAAGCCAGACGACTACCCTTGAGGGGGATGCAGGCAAATTCTTAGAAAGTACTTTTTACACTAGTGATAATTATCAGAACTTTACTTACAATAAAAGTGAGAGTTTCTTCTCTTTCACAAGATAATTCTGAAATGCCACAAGGAAATGCTTATAGGAAAGCATTACAGAGTAGAAAAAAATCCATATTATTAAAGCTCTTTATAACCTTACTTATTTCAAAAGAGAAAACAAAGTGATGGAATCTGTTTTTTTTTTTTTTCACTATACAAATTAGTGTCGTAAGGGTTAGATACAAATAGAATTTTAAACGCAAACTCAGAGCCCCCAGATACAGCATTCTTTATCTCACACTGACATCTGATTAAATTAGACGGATGCGTTTACAGAGTAAATGATCCCCTTGAAGGATGTTCAGCATGCTAAAGGTTTTCATTTGAGGCATTAATTGTAACAAACTAACTCATAGTGGCAGAGATATTTGCAAATCTGACGCGCAATGGTTTCAGATTCTCACTTGAGAGGGATGACTCCCGGAGCCTGGTTCTGAGACAAAGTACCTGAAGCTCTCTAATTGACATTTCTGGGTATCAGAAAGAAAAATCCAAAGAGATATGCACAAGTGAGTGTGTCTAAACAGTGTGATACATTGTTTAATTTAGTTTGGCAGGTGGAGGAGAATATTCGCCTGTGAGTAAGCAGGTAGGCCCCGTTCACATTGCAACGGTGTGTGCTGGGCAAGAGGAATAACAAAAACCACAAGATAAGCCCTGCTCTAAAGACACTGACTCACCTGCTGGAGCTGGAAGTTTCATTTAGAATTACAGTTCCTTCGTCTAGAACAGAACTCAAAACACAGAAAGGAGAGCATAAGAGGTGCTCTTATTAAGAACAAGAGCAACATGTACAGGGTTTAATTAAAGCTACTCAAGGAAGCAGAGAACTAACACAGGCCCTGTCTGATTTTTCAACATCTTTAACCTACCAAATGTCTCTAACATATTATTAAATTACATAATCAGCACACATTCTTTTTGTAAGATCAAGAGCTCATTGCCTTACAAAAAGAACTTGTCCTGATTATGCTGTATGCATGCGTGCATGCAATATGCGTGTCTTTAAGAGAAGGAAGAGCACAAATTTGTCGTTGAAATTATTCAAACTGTAAGCCAGAGCCCATTCTCTAATTCAACTTTGTATTCTATTATTTCTATTTATATACTGATTCAAGCATTCAGTATTTTCAAATTCCTGGTTTTAGCAATATTTTGCTGGTCACTAAGGATTGATATTTAAATACACCACAGCCCTTTTCTCATGGATCTGTGAGTAGGACAAGGAGGGATCTGTAGAGATGGTCAAAACAAGTTGTCACCTGAACACAACAGAGATGCTTTGAGTCTTTTGTGAACCTAGAAGAGGAATGTTATCATGAATGACTTGGATGCGATAATATTTGTTTGGATTTTTGAAAGCAGCAGCATAGTGAAATGAAAATAGCCAGGACTTTATAGTCAGCAACTTGTTTAAATCTACGTATGGGTCATGACATATAGGAGGAACACCTGTCTGGGCCTCCTTTTCCTATCTGTCAAATGCAGGCAATGGTACACATATTCCAGAGTGTGAACGGGCATTAGGTGGTTTGAAGGTTTGACAGCACGTTGAGCACATGGTGAGTGCTCAGGCATGTGAATCAGAGCTAATAACACTAGTTACCATGTTAGTAAGTAGAGGTTAACAGGTGGGAAGGAAATAACATTTTAAACAGGTGACAGGCACACTGTGAGATGAGGAGAGAGAATGGCCTCCCCACGGCAGTGGCTGTGCCGCATTCTGCATATGGTGGATGGGGGGCATCCAGCTGAAACATGAGGAAGGGCAGGTGCTAAAGGGCTTGTATTCCATACAAAGGGGAAAAAATTGTTATGGGAACAAGAAACCAATACAAAATTTTGTAAGAGAGAGTGGCACCTTCAGTTTTATGTTTGACAAAGAACACCTGGGTCCATCTTAGAGATGGTGGGTGTTGCTGAGGTAGGTCTGGAGAAACCGCCGGGCAGCCCTAGGAGATGGTCAAGGGGCAGTGTGAGTCACAGTAAGTGGGCACATCCGATAGCTGTGTTGTGGAAACACGGGCACATGGAAGGTGGAGGTGGTGAAGACTTGGTTAGCTGCCAATTCCCATACCTGAGATGGAGAAGAGAAAGTGGAGGAAGGAAGGAAGCTGAATCCACTGACCTGCATGCAGAGAGTGGCCTGTGGGCTCTAACAACCACAGCAAACACAGATTGGAGCACAGGAGAAAGGTCCAATTACGAATCGTAACAGAGGGTTTACAGGGTCACAAGACAATTGAACGTGCGGCATGGTTCATGCAGATTTGTTTATGCGATGTAGTATGCTCTGTGTTACGACCACAGTTGAGTTCAAGTAAAATTACCACTTCAAATCCATACCACAAAAAACTGCCAGTTTTCAACCACAAACTAATGCAATTCCTATCTGCCAAATGCAGGCAATGGTACACATATTCCAGACTGGGGATGTGCATTAAGTGGTTTAAAGGTTTGACAGCACATTGAGCACATGGTGAGTGCTCAAGCATGTGTAGCAGAGTTAACAGTAACAGCTAGGAACCTGTTAACCTCCATTTACTAACATGATAGTGGGAGCCATTCTCTCTCCTCTTCCCACAGTTTGCCTGTTACCTGTTTAAAATGGTTTTTCCTTCCCACATGAAAACTAGTATTATTAACTCTGATACACATGCTAGAGCACTCACCATGTGCTCAATGTGCTGTCAAACTGATGTAATTCCACTTGACCACGGATTCAAGGTTGTTACTGATTTTACCAGGAAGGATCTGTAAGAAGTTCCATAAAGCTTAGGATATTTACTCTGCTCTTTTGGTGCCTAAACCACTTGTTTGTGAAAGGTTTGCAATCACCAAATTAAATTTTATTTTGGTCTCCTAGATCAGCTCTTGTTCGTGGCAATAAATACATCACTAGGCTATTAATATTTCTATCAATAAAGTAATACTAATTATGGCAAAAATAGATTTCCAAGTCACAAAAGTCGAATAGTTCATCCCCAGAGCTCCTGGCAGAGACAGAACTCAAGCCCAGCTCGCCTCGTGCTACATCCCACTCCTTTCACCTCCATCAATGCTGCCTCCATGTAAGTTTTATATAGTGTAAGTTCTAAACAAGAATCTGTATTTGCTTTCTGTGACAACGTATAAAAGTATGTCTTATTTCGGGTCTTAAATTTTCTTCTTGATATGACATAACTTAAAAAATATATCACATGACTCAAAAACTCTGGAGACTGGATTTGAAGTCAGGGTTTGAGTGAAAGGGAGAAATAGCAGATAAATGGTTAAGGGTAGAAATGCATCCTCCCATTCTAAATCATGGCGACACACTCTTCCATTCTAAAGTATGGCAACACACCCTTTCATTCTAAAACCTGGAGATATAATCTTCCATTCTAAATCATGAAAATGTACCTTTCCATTCTAAAGCATGATGACGTGTTGCCCTCGGCTTCCAGCTCCCAAACATATTATTGTACATGATTTAATTTTCTCTAATGTATTCACTTTATTTTTTAAATTTCTATTTTAGATTCAGGGGTACATGTGCCGGTTTGTTATATAGGTAAGTTGTGGGTCATGAGCTTGCCTGTTGTTCCCCTCCTAGTGTTCATGTATTTTCATTGTTGAGCTCTCACTTATAAATGAGGACATGTGACATTTGGTTTTCTGTTCCTGTATTAGTTTGCTGAGGATAATGGCCTCTAGCTTCATCTTTGTTGCTGCAAAGAACATGTTTGTTCTTTTTTATGGCTGCGTGGTATTCCATGGTGTATCTGTACCACATTTTTTATCGAGTCTACTGTTGAGGGGCATTTAGGTTGATTCCATGTCTTTGCTATTGTGAATAGTGCTTCAATTAACATGCGTGTCCATGTGTCTTTATGGTAGAACAATTTAGATTTCTTTGGATATATACACAATAATAGGATTGTTGGGTCGCATGATAATTCTGTTTTAAGTTCTTTGAGGAATCGCCACACTGCTTTCCACAATGGCTGAATTAATGCACACTTCTACCAGCATTATATAAGCATTACCTTTTCTCTGTAACCTCACTAGCATCTGTTATTTTCTTAATAATAGTCATTCTGACTAGTCTCAGTTTGAGAGCACTAGAAATGAGCTGATGTAAGTATTGGATCTATCATCAATTATCAATAGACTAAGTCTATAAAGTTTGACTGGAATTTCAGAGTTGCTGAGATTCAGAGTGTAGTTAATAGGTTGTACAGAAAAGCAACATGCACATACTAGATCTTTTTCTTAACACAACAGTTTTTAGTAGATAGATAAAACTATCTTTATTATAAGAATTTAGTTTACTTAACTGATAAGGTCTTGTGTTTTCAATGTTAACAGGTATGGCAGGCAATCTTATTCTGATATTAATGAATGTAATAATTAAAAAGAAAGTACTTTAACCACATAAGCCCACTTCACATATGAAAACATAGAACCTGCAACAATAATGTATTTCCACTAACACAAAATTAAGTATTTTAGTCAGGCATGCATGAAAAATACTGTTATTACTAAAAGATTCATGAAGCAACATTGATTAAGGATTTTGGTGACTTTGATCAACGGCAGGAGTCATTTTGCTTTGAGAAAAACAAATTCACACTGCTAGAACTTGTTCATCTCTTTAGGTATCAACATAATTAAGATACAACTTATAAGATGTTAAACAGAAGCTGGACTCAAGAAATAATAGGCAGAAGGACAAAGCAAAAAATCATCCTTTTGGGTTCAGTTATTATTTATTCATCTCATGTTCGTATCTTACAATCTTCCTGCAGAGATAACTGAAGAAACACTGGAATTCATCAGTTTTTCTTTCAAACATTTATAGGAATTCTGACTTGAATTACAATACGAATTAGTGGAGAACAAAGAAATGTTTTATTACATTTTGTTTATTGATAGGTGTTAAATGTCCTGTAAAGTTTTTGACATACGGCAAACACACTATCCTAGGAGTCTCCTTCGAACCAGCTCTGTGACAGCAGCTCTCAACAAGAAGCAATTCTCCCCCAGGGGACATCTGGCAATTCCTGGAGATATTTTTGATTGTTTCAACTAGAAGTAAGAGGACAGGGTGATACTAGTATCTGTTGGGTAGAGGCCAGGATGCAGCCAAACATCCTAAAATACACAGGACAGCCCCACCACCAAGAATGATCCAGTCTGAAGCATCGGTAGCATACACTGGCTGTATATATTATGTATTTTTAGGCAAATTACTACAATTACTACACAGAGTTAATACTTCAGATCTGTCCCAATTAAAGTTTAAACCTAGAGTGCAGGCACATGATAACAAGGATAGAAATATACTCCAGCTTAATAGGGCCAGATTAAATAAAAACCTCCATCTGGCTTCCATGCTGAGGCCTGCGGAAGCCTTAAAGAATATGTTTATTATGGCTTGTGCAGGATCTAGCAGTGGAGAGCTCCAACTGAGTATTTATTGAATTTGGCACAAGCCCTAGTTTTTGTTGGATGTTTGCATATAATTTTATTAATTCCACTTTTGCCATATTCCAATATTTTTGGTTAACATGGGACTTTAAAATTAGTGGGCCATCTGCTTTAGATGTTGCAGGGTATTTGTTGCCAAAGATTTGGAAAGATGCAAAGCATGAGATGCACATATTGTCTCCGTAAAATAAATAAAATAATTAAAATGTTGCATTTACTATTGTCCAAATGAATTTCCAAAACTCTCATTGTGAATTTTCGCTAACAAGCCTTAGGAGCATTTAAATGAATCAACACCAAGCGCATTTTGATACGCTGTTTTCTACAGGAGCCACCTGCATGTGAGTTTTCACATCTATCAATTCTTCCGCACGAACAATACTTTTCATTTAATGTGTATTGCAATGATGTTGACTGCATAAGATATTTTTAATTTGCTGAGACAAATATTAAAATGCAAATAATGTGCCCATGTTCAGTACAATTTACCTCCACATGTCAAGGATACCTTATTGTTTTAAATGGGTTGACTTGATTAATGAGACCTGGGCACACCTTAGGATGTGAACACATGGCATTTTCATGGAACTGCCTTGGTTCGAGAATTCCAATGGGACTTCATTACAGCATCTCTGAAAAAGACTCTCATGATATATAACCTGTAGGTAGTTTCAACTGGAGACCCAATTCTGCTTTCATTTTTCTTTAATAATCCGTGCTTGTAATGAGAGTTGGGACTGGCTCATAAAGTCTGCTTTTCAGCAAGGTTTAAATGTATTCGTAGGTGAGTGTTTTCTAAGCACTAATTTCTGCTTAAGTTTTAAGACATCATGTCTCAGTAGTATAAACAATAAACTATGATTTAATTTGCTGATGGTTCAATTTTGCTTTTCTAGTGATCCACTATATAATCCTGAAAAATCTCTCAATAAGAGCTATTCCCTTCAGGGCAACTTTCCAATGGCTTCAGATGACACATAGAATTAAAATAAAGTAATAGTTATTCGTCACATGGCTGAGGGCCTTCAATTATCTACTTAAATCAGCTTTCCATTCCTTAAATGCCCAAATAGTACATCTGTCTCAGGATCTTTGCACTTGCTGTTTCTTTTTCCAGGAATTTTCATCCTTCAGATATGCATGTAATTCACCTCCTCAGTTAATCCTCTGCTCAAGTATTTCTTCCACAGAAGAGATTTCTCTGAAAAACCTTCTTAAATAGTACTCCTGGCTACTTTTAATCTGTCTTACTCTGCTTTTTTTTTTTTTTTAATTTAACTTAATTTAATTTTGAGATGGGGTCTCACTCACTCTGTTGCCAAGGCTGGAGGGCAGTGTGCAATCACAGCTCACTGCAGCATTGAACGCCTGGGCTCAAGTGATCCTCCTGCCTCAGACTCTTGAATAGCTGGAACTCCAGCCGTGTTTCACTGCACCTAGATTTTTTTTTTATTTGTTATAGAAATGGAGTCTTGCCATGTTGCCCAGGCTGGTCTCAAACTCCTGGTCTTAACTCCTTCATTTTCTTTGTTGCATTTATTACATCTAACATTATGTTATATATACATTTGCTTATTTTTTGTCATCTGTTTCCCCATTGTACATGTGCAAAGCCCCTTAGAGTATAGTAGCAATTGTGGCTCCAGGAACTAGAGCGTATCTGGTACTAATTAAATCTTGCATTAAAATGTACTGAATAAATTAATAAATACATTTTAGTATGAAGTTTCACAAATGTTTAAGAACATAAACTGTAATAATGATGGTTTAAATATATTGACCACTTCCCATGAGCCAGGCACATTATGTTTGTATCTTATTTAATGCCTGTCATGACTCACTGACCTAGGTGATGTTAGTATCTCAAAATTACACATTAAAAATACAGGCAAACAAAGTTCAGTAATTTTCCCATCTTGAACTTGCTACTCTGATTCTTGATCCTATGATTTTATTCACTTCTGCAATACTCTTTTTCCCTAATGGATGAGATTGACTACCAAGTTAGAGCTTACCTATATGTATCAAAATACTAGAGGTGATAAACACTTATTTGCTTTCACAACAAATATTTAATGAACACTGTATGAAGATCTTGTGATTGGACAGTGATAATGAATTGTGGTTGTATGTATTCTCTCTTCATGTAAAGAAAAACAATTTAGCTCTGATCACCAATAAACTTTCCAATAATGACTCTTTCGATGAAGCATACAAACACTGTGAAACTGTGTGTGTGTGTGTGTGTGTGTGTGTGTGTATGCACATATTTGGCATCAGAATTATCTGATATGTTTCTTTCTTTCTAAAACCTGTCCCAACCCTACTGAATTAAAGGCTTTGCAGGTAAGGCCCAGGTGATTCTAACAATATTTAAAATACTGGGTTAAAAAAACATTTTTTGAAAGGTTACACCAGTTTTGCTGACAGACATCCAACAAATATGTGATTGTTTTGATATTCTAGAGTAAAAATACATTGCATATTGCTTTCCAACAATTTGGGTCAGGGGTCAATTTCACAGCTGCAAACTGTTCTCTCTGTATATATCCTTTACTAGCATTGCTCTTAGAAACAATGGTAATACCATTAATACCTACCGTTGCAAGTGTTTATGGTCAATTCAATACTGCCAGCGCTGCCTGCCTCCCATAAACACAAGCAGCAGTTTATAGAAAGCAAGAGCATTTTAAAAACTTCTAAACTTAGTGCTATTTCTTTAAGCAAGATCAATCAGCTGAAGTTCACTCTGATACCCCAATAGGATGGTGCAGATTTAAAGAGATGGCTGCCTAAAACATGCTTGAATATTTTGACTAACACATCTAGAAAGGTTCATTTAACCCCCTATTAAATGTTCTTTTAAATACTCATTAATTTACATCAATATTTCATTGCTATAATCCCAAAATGAGTAGGTCATTGCTTTTTGAATTTGAAGGAAAGTTATTTCCTTTGCTGTGTCTGGTTAGTTCAGTTTGGTACAAAAATTGCCAAGGTCCCAGTTTTGATTGGCTCCCCAGTCATAGTTCCAATTACTGGTCTTCAAAATGTGACCTACTACTCACAATGAAATTAGACAGGGGCATTAAGAGAACCTGAGAACTACCAACAGAACTGGAAGAACAATTAAAACATGTGCTGTGCAATTACTGTATCAGTAGACATTGAGTCACAGGTATGTACACAGTAATTATGGTAATAAATGAAATCAATATAGTATGATCAAACCTATTTTTATACATATTATTGAACAAATTTTCCCAGCTTCTTTTCTAGAAAGTATAGGGTTTTTTTTGGCTCTTGGCATTACAGTATTTAAGATTTAGTTGCCTATCATTACACAACTTGCACACAGTAGAAAAGAGACTGGAAATCTTGTTGTTTTAAATCAACATATTGGAGAATTTGTTTATCTGAAAAATAATAATGTTTTGCAAAAGATAGACAGAAAAGTAGATAAATAAATAAAAGTCCTTTTTTTTTCTCCTATCTGTAAATTCCTGCAGTAGTTGGAAGTTTTTTCGTTTGGTCAATGTTCAACTTTATCAATCAATTGTATTGAATTATGTCAAAGGAGTTAGAAAACTAGTCATTTAATCCACTTGTTTTTCTAATTAATAAAACTCATCTTTTTATAAAAGCATCTGCATTAGAACAAAAGAAAAAAGGCAGATTGCATGAGTTTACATCACTCTTCCACAACTTCAAATAATTTTAAATGATTTTATCATTATTTTTAACTATAGATCCAGTTGAGGTTAAAAAAAAATTGAGGGAATCAAGTTTCCAAAAGTAGCCAACTTCATTTCTTACTATTGTAATAAACCTTACCAACTTAACTGAGGGAAGAAAGATGGTGTAATTCTAAGAATAATCTAAATTTCTTTGACCATAAGTAAAGTAAAAATGGTGGCTGTATAGGCAGTTCTCAAAGTGGAGTCTGCACACCCTGGCAGTGGGGGGGTCCCGGAGACACTTTCAGGGACCTGTGAGGTGAAAACTCTTCATAATAACACGAAGACGTAATTTGCCTTTTTTCATGTGTTGGTACTTGCCCTGGTGGTGCAAAAGTAGTGGTGGGTGAAACTGCTGGCACCTTAACATGAATCAAGGACTTGAACCCAACCTGCACTGCTAGAAATTGTAGCCTTCATCTCCATGCACTGGACAAAGAAAAGCCTGTTTCATTGAAGAACATCCTTGAAGCACTAAACATTACTTCATTAAAACTAAACACTAAGAATAGTCTAGGTGATGAAATAGGGCTTACACATTAAGCATTTCTACTGTGTACTGAAATACAATAGCCGTCTCAAGAAAAATTAATTGTGTGATTTCATTTCATACTGAAGCTACCACTTTGTTATGACATTTAATTTTAATGGGAAAGAATGAGAGATAAATGGTAGTTATTCAGAGTGGAGTATTTGACAAACATCGTCCTGAAAATGAATGAAGCAAGCGTGCCACTTGAAAGAAGGGAACCAAGAATATTTGCTGTCTATGATCAAATTTGAGTTCTCCAGCAACCATTAGACATTTGGAAAACTTGTATTCATCATAATTCAAAATAATGTAAAGATTCATTCAAAATGCAAGATAGACCAACGGATTGCACTAAGCAATTTCTGATATGGTTTAAGATTCCACATTTCAACTAACCTTGTTAAACTGTCACTTGTTGAGTTTTGGTACAGTATTAAATCAGAAGAATATCCATAATTTTCTGAAAAAGGGGATTAAAATATGATTCCCTTTTCCATTTACATGTCATTGAGGTCAGGTTTTCTGTATAGATTAAAACAAAACAACAATTTTTTTATTAAAAATAATCAAATTTCAATCTAATTACACAGAAATTTAATGGAGAGGCAGTTATGAGAATCCAGACACTAAAGTGATTTATGAAAGCCTAAAATGCATACATATGTTGAGGTTGGTAATGATTTTTGGAAATGTGTCCTCCTATCAAAGTAATATAAATATATGTCCTCCTGAATTCCCAACTTATTTCTTGATACACCAAGTTCACCTACTTTCATATTGTTGGTGTGACACACCATTACATTGTAAAGATCAGCCAATCAGCAAGAAAGAGACACAGAGACAGAGTGAGAACCCCATACACGTAGAGGCAAAGAGGAACCATGCCTCTGGTTTCATCCATGCGAATGAATTGCTTTTGTTTTTTTAATACGCTTTGAAAATGTTTTCACATACCCTCGAGTAAACCAAACAGATCCTGATTCTGTTCTGCAGAAAACAATCACTACTTCCCTAGAAAATGCAGGCATTTTGCCCTGTTTGGATGTTATGCTTTGTGAGTGAATCCTGCATTGTTGTATTTCTCATCTGCAGCGATCTTAAGGAGAAGACAACTAGTCAAAAATTAGTGGTTCCAACCTAAATGTCCATGGACTGATGAATGGATGAAGAAAATGAAATAATCCAGGCACAGAAAGGCAAATACTGCACAACTTCATTAATATGTGTGTGGTAGTCAAGGTTCTTCAGAGGAACAGAACTCATAGGATAAATGTATATATGAAAGGAAGTTCACTAAGGAGAATCGGCCCGCATGATCACAAGGTGAAGTCCCATGACAGGCCATCTGCAAAGCTGAGAAGGTAGGAAGCCAGTAGTGGCTGAGTCCAAGTCCAAAGTCCTCAAAATTAGGGGAGCTGACAGTGCAGCCTGCAGTCCGTGGCCGAAGGCACAAAAGCCCTTGGCAAGGCACTGGTGTAAGTCCAAGAGTTTGAAGCCAAAGAACCCTAAGTCTGATGTCCAAGAGCAGGAGGGACAGGAGGAAGCATCCAGCCCACCAGAAAGAAGAAGGCCAGAAGACTCAGCAATCCAGCCTATCCCACCTTCCTCCCCTGCTTTGTTCCAGGGATGCTGGCAGGCGATTAGATTGTCCCCGCCCATATGGAGGCTGGGTCTTCCTTTCCCAGGCCATTGACTCAAATGCCCATCTTCTCTGGCAACAGCCTCCCAGAAGTACCAAGAAACAATACTCTACCAGCCATCTAGACATCCTTCAATCCAATCGAGTTGACACCTAATATTTACCATCACAAGGCAGAATCCAAAGAAGTTAAGAGTAGAATGGTGCTTACAGGGGCTAGGAGTGTGTGGGAAAGTCAGGAGGTGCTGGCCAAAGCATACAGCATTTCAGTGATGCAAGATGAGGAAGTAAAATGTATGACATGGTGGCTACAGTCAACAATGCCGCACTGTACACTTGAAATTTGCTAAAAGGGCAGATCTTAAGTGTTCTCACCACTGAAGTCTTATGACTATGTGAGTTGATCACAGATATGACTGTGGTAATCATTTATATATCAAAACCTCATACTGTACACCTTAAATATATGTACTTTTTAATTTAACACTGATTTCTCTAGAAATCTGGGGAAAAAAATAGTGCTTAGCCAGGGCTAACAACACTGTGAGACTTAAAGACATAGAAGTCAAGTCAGACTGTTAGTGTCCCTCCTCCTACCCACTTTTTTGAGTTAGTCTCACTCTGTCTCCCAGCTATAGTGCAGTGATACCATCATAGCTCACTGCAACCTCCACCTCCTGGCTTCAAGTGATCCTCTCGCTTCAGTCTCCTGAGTAGCTGGGACCATAGGTACAATAATCTGGGCACCTAAAATAATGCTTACTTCCACCTGCAAAGAATGTTGACCATAAAGTTTATATCTTTCTAGAAAACTTCCACCTAAGCAACTCCCACAGCTGTTCATTTTGCTATGAATTTGTATATGGCAGGTGGCCTTGGAATTTTTGGCTATGTTTCCCCTCAGGGTAAAATGTGTTGCTGTTTTCACACCTCCCATCATTTGAAAATTAAAACATGTACTCATATGCCATGAGCCTATCTTCTCATGGGTTTCTCCATTGTTTCACTGCATAGTCTGGGTAAGTAGCTTACATCCTAATTCAGCCTGTGAAGACTAGAGAACAGGGCTCTCACTATTCTGCTGGCCACATGAGATCAACACTGGAGGGAAACCTTTCAATCTGATTTAGGGAAACGTAACTGCCTAGCATCTTACCTTTGTGGGTTTTGCCATTCTGGGTTGAAGACAATGAAAAGCAAAAGGTCCTTTGAAATTCCCCAGAACGTATGTAATGTCTTGTGTCCAGAGGAGGTAGACATGTGTCAAGGATGTATTACTCTGGAAAATGTGATAATTCTGATCTAGAGCCTAATGGTACACATGTGAACTAACCAACGTATGACACATGGTTTTCCCAACAAGCCTATTAAATAAAAAATTGTCCTACTTTGACCTGAAGATGTTTTATTCATCTTTATCAAAAAGAATGCATTTAAAGGGCTTCTTTCTAAGAAAGAGGACATAGAACCACAGGTCAAGCAGCTCAGAACCTGAGCATGGAGAGTCTGCACGTTACTGTCAGCTAACCTAGGTGCGCATGTCTGACCCATGTTTACTAGGTGTGAGAAGTGTCTCTAACAGGGCCTGGGCAGGTGCCGAGGAGCAGCCAGAAGACAGAACCCTGTGGAAGCAGAAGAGAAGAAACCAGATACAACCTCAACTACTAATCAAATTAGTATCAAATAATAAAAAGTATCAGGAGACATGAGATCAGGAGATCTGGCCGGGGGATGTCTACAGTGGGTCTGATATCCGGACGTGGAGTTGAGAGGGAGAGTATGAACACTGGGAGAGGCCAGAACCTCATTTTCAGGTACATCTTGCTCTTTAGATTAAAGAGTTCAGTTATGATTGTGTCTGTTACCTTTCTACTTTAAATCAGAGACAATTTTTTAACCTCCTCCAAAAGTTCTCAAATAAAATGACACTATCAAAACTCAGAATTACAAGTAACTTATTCAAGGCCGGGCGCGGTGGCTCAAGCCTGTAATCCCAGCACTTTGGGAGGCCGAGACGGGCGGATCATGAGGTCAGGAGATCAAGACCATCCTGGCTAATACGGTGAAACCCCGTCTCTACTAAAAAATACAAAAAACTAGCCGGGCGACGAGGCGGGCGCCTGTAGTCCCAGCTACTCGGGAGGCTGAGACAGGAGAATGGCGTGAACCCGGGAGGTGGAGCTTGCAGTGAGCTGAGAGCCGGCCACTGCACTCCAGCCTGGGCGGCAGAGCAAGACTCCGTCTCAAAAAAAAAAAAAAAAAAAAAAAAAAAAACAAGTAACTTATTCAAGAAATGAAATTTTA